>NW_003546379.1:32471-34145 GCF_000090795.2 Amphimedon queenslandica | reverse complement strand
GACATACTCAAACAACAGGTAAAATATCCAAGTGTAAGAGTAATAATGCTTATGAGAGCCAATGTCAATACATTTGTATTTTAACGAATTAACAGCAGTACAATAGTTAGACTTACACTTTGCACAAAGGGTACCAGTCCTGTTCAACCCACCACAAAGAAACGAGTCCAATTGTGTCTCATTTTCAGGAAGATGAATGTAATTCTGATGAACTACATGACTTCCATTTATAGTGGTAATGTTCCATGGACAGAAATAGCACTCACCAACATAATAACGACTATCATCATCACCTATTTTGCCAATCCAGTACCCAAACTGTATGTCAGCTGAGAAATTGCTATAAATGTTAACAAATGGAAGATTGCCACGTTTGCATGGTTCTCCATACTGTTCATTAGAAAAACCAGGTGGGCAAGAGGTGAAACTAAGATTCACAGTAGTTGCCATTACACGAGGTATTACAGTACCCAAGTCTATAATCTTACTAGTTATATTATAGGGTAGTGCTTCATTAGTGACATACCTTGTTTCATTTTTCTTGGTTTCATTGTTCCAAGTAGTATACATGTATACTACAGAATCCTGGCTAATTCTATTCTGTCGATCATCTAACATCATGACACTATCCAATTTTGTAGGTTTTCCAGGCACAACAGATATATTGTACTGCTCATATTTTCCACACTGTGTACCATTTGTTTCATTAGAATAATAAGCAGGTGAAGTAGCAATAAGATTAGTACTGTTAGTACTGTTACATTCGCTATTATAGTTCCATATCTTTGTTTTGTTATTCCAACAAAAGACAGTTAGATATTCCTTTTTAGTGTCGTTGTAAAGGCTACCGTATGACTTACCACCCCACAGACATCCAAGGAGCGATGTGGCATAAATAGCATCACCAGAAAACCCAGCCTTGTTGCCATCAAAATTAAATGTGACATTCCAATCAGTAGGATCTGCACTAGTATTATAATATCGAATAAAACAGTTACGTGATGAAATCAATTGATGATCCCCAACACTCTGCCAAGAAATGGCACCACCATGTAAAGTAGCACTGTTATTATGGAAAACAGTACTACAATTGCCTCCAAACAAAAGGAATGCTTTGCTAAATAGTGTCACTGCTCCTCCAGACAAGCCTTCATTACCTTCAAAATAGGTGCGAGAGTTATTTCTGAACTCTACAGTGGCATCTAAAGCAACAAGAGCAGAACCAACATTGCCTGAAAAGTTATTATTTCCAGTGAAGTTGAGAGGCACTGAGTCAGTGTAGACTGCACCAATACCAGTTGGAGTACCATAGTATTTAGTATATTTGATAGTGTTATTGACAAATGTAGACTCCTCAAAATAGGGTGAGACTACAAGAGAGCCATCACTAAAACCTTTAATGTTCCAAAGTGAGAGATCTATTGCTGAGCCGAGCCTAGCAATGTTCTTATTCCAAGTGCAATTGTAAAAGAAAAGGTCGTTACTATTGGATCTATGTCTGTACGTTGGAAAAGTGAAAAACGAGAGCCCTCCTCCAAAATAAGCATGGTTTTTATGAAACGTAACATTAATAAATCTTACTTTATTCTTAATAACATGGTCATGAAACGATGCAAATTGGACTCTTACTCCACCACCTCCAGTTCCAGCATAATACAAGAATCAAAAAAGCAC
>NW_003546379.1:26782-30992 GCF_000090795.2 Amphimedon queenslandica | reverse complement strand
CGCCACTGAGACAATCGTCAGTGTCATTACCAGACTCGCCATTAACTTCTATCTGTAGTATTTCACCAGCTACAGTAGCTACATTAAGCATTTGCGCTACTGCTAATGCTAGCAGTAATTTAGCCATAGCCTATTGGATGATAAGGATATAAAATAGCATTAATAGAGGAGTCAGTCTTACCATAGACAGCGAGATAGATAGTAATGTCTTTATGAGCTCGAAATTGAACAATCAACACATGATATGAGCTCGGATATGAGCTGATATGAAGCCCTATATGGCCACTCCCCAAAACCACACTATAATAATCTTTTTTGTACAAACAATTAAAATAGTTACATGTATATTATGTATCTATGTGCAAACTGCAAATCAATGCTGCCAAAAGTTTTGATTGTTAAGTTTTAAAGATTTTCTGTCTTCCGAGACATGCTAGCTGAAATACATTAGACCCTCATCTCCAGTACCATGAACGACCTGCATTTTAAAGATTATTATTGCTTTAAAAATGTTTTTACTTACCTGAGGCATAATATGACACTCTGATGGAGTCCCTCCGCCTACGGTAATAGTATATCAAATGGAAGTGACTCTAAAATTACTTTTCCTAACCATCATTATGCACGCATTTAATTACCTAGATAAAAAGTAAGAAATATGGAATGAAAATAAAAAATAGGAATAAAGATTTTAAAAGTAGCTCCTCTGATACTCTAACTTCTATCCCACCCACTCAATAGGAAACATAAGTTTTATGGTTTTATATACTATATATGCCTGATTAGAAGCCCAGGCGTTTATTCAGTAACAGGGGGGAAATTGCATTAAATATAAAAAATCTAACAAAGAAGGGATTAAAACCATGTCCCCCTACTGTTGTATGTCTCCAGATTGTGCTGCTAGAGTTAAGCTATTTGGAGCAATCTAAAGTCTAAGTTACCTAAATTGAATAAAATATGCGCATCTATAGTGAGAATATTTAAACTACGGGTGTTTATTTAAGCTGGGCTTCTATTCTAATCAGGCAAATATGGTACAAGCATAACTGAAAAGAAATTTCTATGAAATGTACAGTGTATGGTTATCATTAACAGCTGTAGGCGAGGCATAAATGGGGCTAAAAACTGGTGGGGCCTCTATACAAAACAGGGCTAAAACAATGGAGTTATCATAGTAATTGTATAGCACTAGTAACTACTAAATCTTATCATATCAAAATGTACATATCTGTATTTTTATTAACTGTAAAGTAGTACTGAATAAGGTGTTGTGCACTACAAAAGAAAATGTGCCCTAATTTGGCTCTCTATAGTATACTATGCATACAGAGATTAACAATATAATAGCATTATCTTCAATGAGTACAACCACACAACAATGCCATGAATAGCCCATTAAGCCAATATGAACAGAGATATTGAGTTGAGGGTCAAAAAGCCATGAATAGCCCATTAAGCCAATATGATCAGAAATATTGAGTTGAGGGTCAAAAAGACACATGTTTTTAATAATTACAATTTTGATGAATTACATGCAAGCTTACAGTAACAGGAGTGAATGAATCCAGTAACATTAGGATTGTAAAATAAGGTGCTGATACTAGTTTTGGTGTGCAAGTGTGCTCTCCACAATAACAATCCTAAAATAAAATAGAACCATCTAGAATCTGATTTTTTAGTCAGAAAAGTCCTTATGACTGATAACTACATTTTATTGGGGCAAGCCTGAGCAAGTGCCACTTAGACAACACTCTTTCCTTTGCATTTTAGGTATGTATGCCAATTATACTTATCCCATGGTCTTTTTTTCTGAAAATTAGCTCTAAAATCACCCCCAATTTTCATTTTCTGATACACATTGATGTCCTTATGTAGAAAGTTTGAGATTATTCTGCGAAAATATTCTTCGAGTTATGAGCATTTTTAAAAGCAATTTTTGACAAAATAATACCATGGTTTTTCAAAAATGGCTTCAAAATCATCCCCCAATTTTTATTGAATTTTCTGATACACATTGATGTTTTTATGCTACGTAGAAGTTTGAGTTAATTCCGACAAATATTTTTCAAGTTACGAGCATTTTTTAAAAATGGGCAAATTTTGAAAAAATACCCAAGGCTATAGCCCATGGTTTATAGCCCATGGTTTTTTCTGAAAATTGGCTCCAAAATCACCCCCCAATTTTTATTAAATTTTCAGATTCAAATTGATGTCTTTATGCTATGTAGAAAGTTTGAGTTAATTCCGACAAATATTTATTGAGTCACGAGCATTTTCTAAAAACAGCCAATTTTTGAAAAATACCCAAGGCTATAGCCCATGGTTTTTTTCTGAAAAATGGCTCCAAAATCACCCCCAATTTTTATTACATTTTCCGATACATATTGATGTACTTATGCTATGTAGAAAGCTTGAGTTAATTCCGACAAATATTTTTCGAGTTAGGAGCATTTAAAAAAACAAGTCAATTTTTGAAAAATAACTAAGTATAGCCCATGTTTTTTTTCTGAAAATTAGCCCTAAAATGATCCCTAATTTTTATTACATTTTCTGATAAAATTTGATGTCTTTATGATACCTAAAAAGTTTGAGTTGATTCCGACAAAATTTTTTGAGTTATTAACATTTTTAAAATGAGACAATTATTGTGAAAAAAGCAATGGCCTATGGACATACCATGGTCTTTGGTCATGTACATGTACATATATTTCATCAAAACTAAAATTTAAAAAATATGCATTCTTATTGCATTTTCTGTTGCATATATAATGTTTTCTGATGCATAATGCACAAGAAAGTGCATTAAGAAAGTTTGATAAACACACACACTCGAGCACACACTTAATAATGCATTAATTAATTAAAAGTGAAGGGGCGGGGCACGAGACTATGCATTAATAAAAAATTAAACTACAATGAAAGGTATTACCTTTAGTTTGATAATCTATGGCTGACCATCAGATCAGTGGCCAGGTCCCCAGAGCTAGCTACCATGACTTGAGTGCCTTTCCAGCCTCCAGGTCCCTCGCTTTGATCGTCAGTACTCGATGGCCATAATTGGTAGGTGTGGCAGTAAAGGTGGGGCTTTGTGTGGATTTATAATTAATGGTAATCACGTGGAAGCATGTGTTCAATTCTGATTTCATTTCTTGTGTTGTAAGTGATTGTGATTAGCATTTAATGTAAATTCATTCATAGAATTCTCCTTATTATCATTAGGATATCACCTCTCAAAAATTTAAGGTCTCACAACAGCTCATCCAGCCATTAGAGAATCAGGTTAGAGCTACAATTTAACGTTATGCTTTCACAAATTGCAATAAATAAAGTTCTTCTTTCTTTTGACATCATTGTGTCTTGTCAATGAATATTGTTAAGTTAAACTCAAACTAAAAGTTTTTGATTCACACATCAATGTTTGTCCTATAATTGTACTTACGATGCTGTGATTTGGTATTTGCTTAAAAACTAGTGATAATTATTGATGGTTGGTTCACTTTGTTATGTTGTATTGTTATAGTTGTGTTTGATATTGATACATGCATTAGTCTGTGCAATGTTACTTTGAATTTTGTATTTTTTGATGAGAATATCTCTGTATGCGTACAGTTATAAGTGGTATAGACTAATCCTAGCTCTACATGTATGTGTTAAATGTGCAGACATGTCAAGTAATTAGTTCACAAGCTACCTTTTGTGGTGGAGGAAACATAGATGCATATTTTGGTGAACAGCTCTCCTTGCTGGATACTCATGAGAGAAATATACATTTGGATTTAAATACAAAAACTCAATCATTAATAATCAATGGTCAAGGCTGTAATTCTCTTGAATAAACTCATGGTCTTCTTTGCTGACCGTTGTATAGTGACTTTGAAGACTTATAGCATTAATTAAAATTAAGACTCTGTTCCAATCAAGGCTTGGTAATGATCTTAATGGAGATAGTTTTATTAGATACTAAAGTATAGACCTGTGTACTGCTATTACTGTAAGCTGAATAAGCAGGTTTTATTGCTTCAACATGGCATAATTTTGAAAACATTCACTTGATCTCATTAAACAGAAGATAATGCTTAGCACTACAAAATAACTGTTACAATACTACATGTGTGTGTATATACAGTATATGACTTGTACAGTCGATTAGACTTATTTAGTAAGGTCCAAGTATCCAACACTGTTTGATAGCAATGTATCAATATCTGTC
>NW_003546379.1:21426-23766 GCF_000090795.2 Amphimedon queenslandica | reverse complement strand
AGTTGTTTGACACATTGGCAGTCATGAAGTCATTGTATACTCTTTTTTGGTAGAGAGACCCACTACTCAAGTACTGAAATGAAATTAGAATGTTTGGCAATGGAAAACTTATCACTCTCCATGTTCCAAACACACCGTTACCACTTTTAATAAACCTTTTGAAGTTTAGCCTTGGTAGATCTATGCATAAAAATTATTACAAAATATCTATGTATAGTTTGAATAATGACTTACAAGTGTTCCTGACATAGACTGGTTTTGAATAGATTGGACCAAATGAGGTGTTGACTCTACAGTAGTAATATCCAACTGTTGAATTATTAATAGGATTTAAAAGAAGAGAACTGTTCCACCACACATATCCTTCATCATCAGAGTTAGGATTGTACACAATATTAGACACTTTACTACCACTCATGATAGTGTAGTCACTGGATCTATTAGATATCTCATCAGTACTATACAACCATGAGACTTCAAATGGAGACTCTCCATAAACAGAACAGTTCACATACACTGTCTTGTAGCTCAAATAATAGAGAAAGGGATTTTGTAATATAACTGGAACTATAAAGCAAATAATAAGTTAAGGATTTTGTCTAACTGACCTTTCCTTGTTGCATTACTATCATCTCCCTCAAAATCAGGTTCATTTGGCTGTTCAGCACTTGAATACCACAAAAGAAGTAGTAGGCTATAGAACAAACTAGTAGCTGCCATTCTTGAATGTTTTTGTGCACTGTGGCCACAATAATAGCGCAATTATTATTGCTCTGTATCCTTAGTATACATGTAGTAAATATACTAGGGTGAGAAGGGACTGTTCCTTTCTGTTTGCTATCATATAATGTTATTGCATTGTGAATGGGACAATTATTCTCTTGTTTGCTATAAGACTGCCAATAGCCATTGCTAATTAAATATTTTAATGCTGTTTGCAAATCTATTACTTATGACTAGAAAATACAATATTATAACTTACAAGGGGAAGTTTTGGATATTTGTACTCTCAGTTTGACTATTTTGTCATAGTTCTATTTCCACATCAGATAAAATATGAAGCCACTTTCTGTCACTATATATTTTACATGTTAAAACATGTTGTTGATTTTAGGGTGCTAATAATATGTACTACTTGCTGTATTGTGCATGACATTATAGCAAAAGTGATACCATGTAGCAGGTTTATTTTGAGGATAATAATTTTCGCAAATGGCCTGTATCTGGAGGTTCACGGAATTAGTTTTTGCGAATTGTCACTTTTCTGCCATCTTGTATGCATTAAATTGATTTTCAAGGAATTAAATTTCACAAATCTTCAAAAATCCGTGAAATTTGCTAATTTTGTTATCCTCGAAATAAACCTGCTATATGGTATAGCACATTATACATGTATTTCAGTTGCTACTGGTGTGTACAGTGATGCTTCTGCTCCTTATCCATTCATAATGCTTCAATGGAGTAGTATTTTTATATCTTCTGTAATGCATCTTCATTCTTATAATGAGGATTTTTTTCTCTATGAATTCCAATATTTTAAAATCACTTTATCATCATTCATCTAGTGTCATATCTTGAATCTTTATAGCTGTATCTGGTTACTAATAGCAAGGCTGTAAAAGTCATGGCAGCCATTTTGTTTGGGGGTGAATCCTACTTAGTAACGCTACTGTGTTACTAATATACAGTCATCATAATATGCGACTAGATTTAGGTCATAAACTGCAGCTCATTGCCATGCACGTGAGTTTTGTTCTGGATTAGATTTATAATCAAATTTATTGTGTCGTGTCTATACTAACACTTTTGTTTACTACAATAGTGGTAAGATCAGTTATCAGCCATGCTTGTTTGCTATCATAATGTTTTAATCATGCTTGTATGACAAAGCATCACAAAATTTGAGAGTAATTGTTAGAGGGCTTTGTTATGACTATATAACTTTCAGCAAATTCCAACTGAAGCCTTTCAATTTTTGTCCACTATGATTATCAGTAATGCAGGATTGTGTATGTTCATTAATGTGGAGGGAATAAAATTTACAGGCAATGTTAATGCCATCATAGATATGGACCTGCTCCTACTAACTGAATAAGTTGATCTCTCTATGCTTCTTGATCAAATTGTGACATACCTGACACTGCGATTTCAATGCAACATGTATTTGTATTCCGAAAACAGATATAATTTACAGTTGAGTTTCAAATACAGTATTTGCATATTTAATATTTTGGAATAACATTTATTCAAATAATGGATCTGTAATGATCTCATTAGGCTGTTTATATGAAAGATAAGGCTTAACACTACAAAATATAGTTACAATACATGTATGTGTCT
>NW_003546379.1:13651-19948 GCF_000090795.2 Amphimedon queenslandica | reverse complement strand
CTGATATCATATCCTTCTTCAATGCTTGGTATTACTACACTTCCATTGCTGGTAGTAGTCCAATATGTCCATGATATGTGGTCAGGCAGTACAGGAGGATGAGCTCTCCCTACTTTTACAGTAATGGTAACATTATCATTTTCATAAGCTGTTATGTTTTGTGGTAGTTCAATCTCAGGAGCCACTATAACATGATATTAATCATAATTATGATTATAATTAATATGATTATTATGACTAAGTGTTAGCAGTTATTCAAACTGTTAGCACTTAGTAAAAATTATAAAAATACCTTGTATATTCACAATTATGTTGTGGGATTGTGTAGCATTAATCAAATTAGGGACATTGTTTCTAGCTTCACATGTATATGTTCCCTTATCTCTTTCATATCTAGTTTGTAGTATAATTACTGCTGATTGTTGAACTGAGGGATTAGTTATTGTCAAATAACTGTTTGATTGGAGTTGTGTGTTATTGTGATACCAAATGATAGTTGGTTGAGGAAAACCTGTATATGAACACCAGAGGTACATTCTTTCAGTTTCATTTATTGCAATAACACTGAAATTAGAGGTGATAGATGATGGATCTGTAAAATAAGTATCAAAATTGACCTACAATTAAATTGACTTACGCAGTATTTTGACATAACTATGTTCTGTGATGTAAGGTTTAAATTCTATGAGCTTTTCAAAAATTATTCCTTTCTGAAACAGACTTTGTACTTTTGTAAAATTATCTGGTTGGATATAAATTTCTGTATAGATTGTGCAACACAAAGTAAATAAAAGTGGTGTCTCTGAGGAGATTCTAGCATTGACTGTACTGTTTAATGTATTGTAATGGCCTTCTGTTGCACGTAAATTTTGAACTTTCATTGAGGGAAGAATTTCTGATGCATTCCACACGGCATTCATTGGATAGAGACTACGGCCTGAACATTTTAGTGTGAGATTTTGTCCAAGAACATACGTTACTTCTACTGGTACCTTAGGGATGTTAGCAACTATGTGTGTATAATTATACATTAAAATAGCTAATTGTTATTTACAGAGCAAATATAGCAATAGCAAGGTAAATATGGAGTTTTTATTCATAAATAATATTGAAAAACTATTGCTTACATGGGTTGCGAATAAATGCAGGAGAATTTTCAAATAGACCATTTGGAAGGTGGCAGCTGTAGTGACTTAAGTCAAAAAAAGAAATTGAGTATTTGCTGTGCTTCAAGTTAATTGAGTGATAAGGCCAAAGCTCTATCTTGAGTACAACAACACCATAGTCACTCTTTGGTATTGGTACATTGTCTCGTCTCCATTCAATGTCATCACACTCTGCACAGAGGCATGAAAAGGTGATGATATGATCATCAAAGGACAAACTGTTAAAATTCACGTATGCTTGACCTTAAAAATAAAAAGTACCATACTTAATTGATGCATAAAAAATTTATACCAGAATGATCATATAGCTTGTGGTGTTGAGCTTTTTGAGATAAGTAATCATAACTGATTGCTATTAGTCGCATTGAAAATAACTGTTGGAATGGAAACCTCCAATGCACAGTCAAGCTATCATCACTTGTTTTATTAACATAAATAAAATGGTGACTCGTGCTGTAAGAGTTGCTTGACAAATTGGTGGTCATGTAGTCATTGTATACTCTTTTTGCTTCAAGTGATGCATTATTCAAGTATTGAACTGAAAGTAAAATGTTTGGCAGAGGAAAGCTTATGATGCTCCAAGTTCCGAGCACATAAATACCATCACTAACAAAATTTGTAAAACTGGAGTTTAGCCTTGGCATATCTACATATAGGAATTAGATAATACACAATACATAATTGATGAATAATGGCTTACATGTGTTCTTGATATAAACTGGTTTTGAATACATTAGATCAAATGAGGTGTTGACTCTACAGTAGTAATATCCAACTGTTAAGTTATTAATTGGATTTAAAAGAAGAGAACTGTTCCACCACACATATCCTTCATCATCAGAGTTAGGACTGTACACAATATTAGACACTTTACTACCACTGATGATAGTGTAGTCACTGGATCTATTAGATATCTCATCAGTACTATACAACCATGAGACTTCAAATGGAGACTCTCCATGAACAGAACAGTTCACATACACTGTCTTGTAGTCCAAATAATAGAGAAATGGATCTTGTAATATAACTGGACCTATAAGCAAATTATATTAATTAGAATTTTATACTAACCATTCATTGTTGTATTATCATTGTCATTATAACTTTCTTGTTCAATATCTGGTTCATTTAGCTGTTCAGCACTTGAATACCACAAAAGAAGTTGCAGACACAAACACAAGCTAGTAACTGCCATTTTAAAGTTGTCTAGCACTGTCCGTATGTATGCACAATTATAATGAAATTATTGCCATGTATTCTTAATAATTATAAGTCTACTTACAAGGGTGTGGCAAGAGCATTTTTCTCACCATATTTTGTTTACTATCATGATGTAATGTTGTTGCTTTAGGTAAAGAGAATTTTGCCTTTGTGTTGTCTTGTTTGTAATAAAAAGTAATTGACTGCCAATAGTCAAAATTTTGGGAAATATATCATCTTGGCTTACAACTATACTGAAACTTTCAGATGTTTGTATTTTTTGTTTGATTCTTTTGTCCTGTCAATCCACTCATACTTATGGACATTAGAAAAAGCCTGAATCCAGAAAGTTCTCATATTGTTAAAAAATAATTAATTTTCAGTATGTTTCTGTAATATGCAATACTTGTTTAATTGTGGATGACATTATGGTAAGTGATATAAACACATTTGATTGTAGTAATTGATTTACTAATAGTATATAAGAATGTGTGGCATAGGTGGGCATGGGCATAATTACATTTTTATACTAGGAATTGTTACAGTGATGCTATCTTATAATTATGCATGCATGACTTGTGGGATCGCCCCTCAATACATGTTTACACCTATGTCAAATGACTGTATAGTTGTATCTTGAAACTTTAGTGGTTAATTGTATCTCTGACCACTAGATTCATCACAATGACCAGGTCAGCGATGAATTAGTCTAATCACTTATATAGGTCTATATGACCCATGGCCATACTTTAGAATTTGTTTTGCATTACATTTATGATCAAAGTTATTGTGTTGTGCTTACTAATGTTCCCATTTAACATTTGAGTTGTAACAATTATCAGCCATGCCTGTTTTCTATTATAATGCTTTGATCATGTTTGGATGAAAAAGCCATCACACAAAATACAAAAGCAACATCCAAGTCTTTTTTATGAAATAATATTTTAATTGTAAAAATTATCAGCCATGCTTGTTTGCTATCATAATGTTTTGTATGAAGAAACATGACCAATGATGTCATGTTTGTATGAAGAAACATGACCAATGATGTCATGTTTGCATGAAGAAACATCACAGAGTCTTTTCTGAAATGATTGTGATAATGACCCATGTACATAATGCTTATTAGCATTTCAGATGATGTGCGTATTAATTTTAAATAATTCTGCTTGGCCTATAACATCAGTTTTTGTGGCATAGTGTGCATACACATTAAAATAGAGGGAATTACTAAATTATATTTTCAATGCCATTATAGATTAAGATACTTGTGCTATGAGTAATATTTATGGGTTGCACATCTACTGTTTTGTCCTGTTTGTTAATAGTAATAGATGATCATTATAGTAATTGAGACTAAATGAATTACCTAGTATAGCGGGAAATTTTGGAGGAAGTTAAATTTGCAAATTGCTAAATTTTGGTGATTGGCAGATAGTAATTTGGTAATGTTGTGGCCACATGAAGTTGAGCATGTGCATAACGGCTCAAAATGGTGGATTTTTATTTTGGTGAATGGCTATCAAAATGCCAAATTTGTCCCCTCTAAAATTTCCCGCTATACGGTAGCTTATTTATTATACTTTTTATTAATCGACTAACTATCATATGTAGGGGGAATCCAATCTGCTTTGTTGAGAGGCAGCTTATGAGAATAACTGAAACGGACCACAGGTAAGAATGATGCATCCATGCACAATCTAAACCAGAGGAAATGCACTTAATTGTATACCAGGTATATATATTTGCATATAGAAAGCTAAATTCTTAGAAGTGATTGTGTCAGCTCTGTATATAGATTCAAATCTATACATTTTATAAGCAATTCTTAGAAATCATGAATTTGGAATACAATTTTAGCAACAATTACAAATTTTTGTGTAGCAATCAACTATCTAATATTAGAGAAATCAATTACATGTAGCTACTTCTAATTAATAGCAGAAAGGAAGTTCCAGACAGTTTTGACTTCTTTCCATTTATTCAGTATTTTCCTTTAGCTTGAATTTCAGTACCACTGAAATCCATTGTGACATATTATGCTCTTTGACTGGTAGATTATCAGGGTTGGGTGCATCAATAATTACTAGTTTACCAATTTCAACAGCCATTTCTTCCCATCTCTCTCCTTGATATATTGAATGCCAAGACAAGGAGTTGAGTAGATTTCAATAGAATCTTTAGTATCAGATGCATTTGATAGAGATAAACCCTTTTTCTAGAAACACATCCAGCACATTATTACATTGATACTCATTTTAATTTTTGTCAAAAAACTTGTAATGTTCATCACATTTCTTCGAATCACAAGGCATATGATATGTGGCATCAGATCATTTTGCTTTTATTTTTTCTGAATTTTGATGTGACATTACAGCTCCTGCAGCAACAGCTAATTGAGGAGTAGGTGGCACTAATACATTGCATGTATACGGTCTTTACAGGTGTACAGTTTTTCTATAGCAGCCATTAACAACCTCCAAATTCACCAACCAAGTAAAATGTGCTTACTTTGAAGTTTGAACTCATTCTTTTTAATAGCTGCTACTGTGCAATCAATGATGCCACTGATTGCTGGACCAAATAGCTCTTTCTCAACTATTTTCTTATCTACGTACAACGTATCTTTTGTATCTTCATCATATTCCATCCCATCAACTTTATCCACCTCTGATTTTACTAATTCCTCAAAACATGAGGCAAATCTACTCAGTAAATCTACTGCAATATCTTCAAGGTTACCTCCCCCATGCGAGTGCTGTTTTTTAGCTTTCAAGCTCTTTGTAAAAAAATCTTAGATATTCGCTGTGAATGGTCCCTGAAACTGTGAAATTTTTTAAAACCTTGGTCATTGAGTTTTTCCGGCATCAATTTCGAGAAAGCTTTGTTAACTTTTGTACCACCAGATTCAAAACTGTAACTTTGCCATTTACTGTCATATGAGCAGTGATATCTGATTCAACTGTTTCTCCTCCTACATCAATTACCTTGTATTCTGTCTGTAGCTTTATAGCTCTACCAGAATGTTGCTTGAATAAGCTAATATTCTATTTGTATTAGGAAATTTCATTGAGTGCTTTTAAATTTAAACAATACTGTTTAAAGTAAATAACATTTAAATTAAACAATGAAAATTTCCTGCTATAATAATGGTATTGTTCATGATGACATTGTGGTATACTTAACCTGACACTATAATCTCCAATGCTATTTATATTCCACATTAATAGATTTAAATTACAGCTATGTTGATCTGGCCATGATTTGCAATGTTTTTCAACAAAATTTTTTTTAAGTACATGAATTTCTAATGATTTTTATGAGACCAATGGACCTTATTCAATGAAATTTTTCTAATTAACGCGCACCTGAGTTGGTGGTAAAATGGCGGATTTTTTGTAAGAAGGACAGGGTGAGCAATCTTGTCTTTTTATCCAGCCATTCTAGCTGTGAGAACCACTTTGAGCTGTCCTTTTGTTTCAGTATACTCTATTTATCTCTTCCGTAAGCTCTTTGGTTGCTGTTTTGGCTTTTATAGCATTTTATCATAGGAATATTCTTACTCATTGGCAATTCCCGTTTTTCTAAATTTTGCTTTCAGGAGCCAGGGCGCTTGCCCCTCCGTTGCTATCAAGACAGAAGTGTATTCACCTGAGTCCTATGACTAATTTCTATCATCAGACTTAGTCTCAGTCCGTCAGAACCAGGTACGGTGGAATAACTCACTCAGTTGTCATGTTGCAGCTGGAGTGTGGATGATTATAACCATCTTTTCACTTCTTAAAACTATAGGATTGGTCTTTATTCACATATAAGAATCACTCCAAGGATCATAAGTGTGCTGTAATAGCTGAGCATCATGTAACTAGCTATTAATAGTAACGTCTAGTATGAAGTAAAACACTTCCATCGTTAAATGATTTTTATATTT
>NW_003546379.1:6693-11540 GCF_000090795.2 Amphimedon queenslandica | reverse complement strand
AGTTATTGTTATACCTTTTAGTGCTTTAACAGCAACTGTAATGCATTGGCTGTCAATATAGTAATGTCCTTTGTATACTTTAGCAAATTCACCTGTATGAATTTTATGTGTTAAATGAAAGAATTTTATTTGTTAACCTTGTCCAACACAATCCAGTATCTTTAAGTGAGTTTTCTTCATTAACAAAGCATAAGGAATGTTTTTCAAAACTTCTTGATCAATCTTGTTCAAGCAAACTATACAAACATGCATTTTATACATCTGGAGTCTATTCAACTTACTTTCAGCATTGTTTGAGGAAGTTGACATTAGCCTCAGTCTAAAATTAAATGAAAGTCACAAACAATGTACATGTATACTTACCGAATTTCCATTTCAAATGCCATCATAAGTTCTGTTCTACTTTTGCGCCTCTTTATACAAATGACTCCCACCACTATGAGGCACAGTACTATTACTGCAAATCCTGATGCTAGCGCTGTCCCAATGATCAATCCATTTGAATTTGTAGTAGATGAAGCAGTAGATGGTTTTCCTACTAAAATTAACGGTCTTTATTCAACATTTTTCCTCCTACCTTCTGTACCCACTGGTATAATATTTACTTTAAGATAGGTTGTTTTATTCTTATACCCAGCTGGATGCCATATTAATACGTGATAGTATCCTTCATCATCACTTGTTAGATCAGAAATATAAAGACTTCTATTATCTTCTGAGATGTTGAATCTGCTATCATATCCTTCCTCAATACTTGGCATTGTCACACTTCCATTGCTGGCAGTAGTCCAATATGTCCATGATATGTGGTCAGGCAGTACAGGAGGATGAGCTCTGGCCACTTTTACAGTAATGGTTACATTATCACTCTCATAAACTGTTAGATTTTTTGGCAGCTCAATCTCTGGAGCCACTAAAATTAGTGTATACAAATTAATAATTTAAGGTAAACTGTTTAGTAACAATAATATATATACCTTGAATATTCACAGTTATATTGTGGGATTGTTTAGCATTGATCAAATTAGTGACACCATTTTTAGCTTCACATGTATATGTTCCCTTATCTCTTTCATATCTAGTTTGTAGTATAATTACTGCTGATTGTTGAGCTGAGGGATTAGTTATTGTCAAATAACTGTTTGAGTGAAGCTGTCTCTTATTGAGATACCAAATGATAGTTGGTTGAGGGACACCTCTAGCAAAACACCACAAGTACATCCTTTCAGTTTCATTTATTGTGATATTAGTGACAATAGAGCTGATAGATGATGGATCTGTATATGATTGAAATTCAAGATCTTTACAAATTAAAATTTATATCAGACTTACGTTGTATTGTCATTTTGACATATGGTGTATAGTTATCAGCTATAGTTCTTATTGGTCTTTCAAAAAGTAGTCCTTTCTGATACAGACCATGTACTTCAGTAAAGTTTTCCGGTTGAAAATAAATGTGTGTATTAAATGCACACAATATGTAAAATGAAAGTGGTGTTAGAAAGGAGATTCTGATACTGATTGTACTGTTCAATATATTGTAAAGGCCATCTGTTTCATCTGAATCTTTTTTCTTGTTTATTACGAAAAATAAACTTGGTTCATACCATATGACAGTCATTGGATAGAGACTACGAGCAGAGCATTTCTGAATGAGTGTTTCTCCAGGGACATATGTTGATGCTTTTGGACTTTCAATAATTTCAGCAACTATGTTTATATAAAGAATAACATTGAAACTACAAAATTATTATAATAACACTATGTAATGATGCATAAATTAATATTTAAAATGGCTTACAATTCCTAATACATTAGAAATGCTAGTTAACTTACATGGGACATCAATATATGCTGGAGAATTTTCAAATATATCACTTTGATAGTGAACTGTGTGGCAGCTATAGTGAGACCTATCATAGTATGAAGTTGACAGTGTACTGTGTTTCAGATTAATTGAGTGATATGGCCAAAGCTCTTTCTTGAGTGCAACAACACCATAGCTACTCTTTGGTATTGGTATATTATTTTTTCTCCATTCAATACCATCACACTCTGCACAAAGACATGTAAAGGTGACCTTTTGTTCAGTGAAAGATAGAGTAAGAAAATTGACATATGGTTGACCTTTAAAATAAAAGAATATAAGTACTGTAGTTGATACAACAAATTTATACCAGAATGATTATATAGCTTGTGATGATATGCTTTTTGGGATAAGTAATCATAACTGATTGCTATTAGTTGCATTGAAAACAATTCATGGAAATAAATCCTCCAATGTACAGTCAGGCTATTGTCACTTGTTTCATTGACATAAGTATTATAGTGACTTGTGTTGTAAAAGTTGTTTGACACATTGGCAGTCATATAGTCATTGTATACTCTTTTTTGGTAGATGGGGCCACTATTCAAAAACTGAATTGAAATTAGAATATTTGGTAATGGAAAACTTATCACTCTCCATGTTCCAAACACACTGTTACCACTTTTGATAAACTTTGTGAAGTTTAGCCTTGGTAGATCTATGCATAAAAATTTTCACAAAAATATTTATGTATAGTTTGAATAATGACTTACAAGTGCCCCTAACAAAGACTGATTTTGAATACATTAGACCAAATGAAGTGTTGACTCTACAGTAGTAATATCCAGCTGTTGAGTTATTAATAAGATTTAAAAGAAGAGAACTGTTCCACCACACATATCCTTCATCATCAGAGTTAGGATTGTACACAATATTAGACACTTTACTACCACTGATGATAGTGTAGTCACTGGATCTATTAGATATCTCATCAGTACTATACAACCATGAGACTTCAAATGGAGACTCTCCATAAACAGAACAGTTCACATACACTGTCTTGTAGTCCAAATAATAGAGAAATGGATTTTGTAATATAAATGGAACTATATAGAGCAAATTATGAGTTAAAAAATGTTTCTTACTGACCTTTCATTGTTGTGTTATCATCATCTTGCTCAAAGTTGGGTTCATTCAGCTGTTCAGCACTTGAATACCACAAAAAAAGTTGTAGACACAAAAACAAGCCATTTACTGCCATCCTTGAATGTAGTTTAGCATGCACTGTGTCCACAATAATAGCACAGTTATTATTGCTGTGTATCCTTAGTATACATGTATATATAGTAGGGTGAGACAGGACTGCTTTCTTCACAATATTTGTATACTATCATGATGTAATGTTAATTGCTGCATTAGGAATGGGAGAATTACCTTGTTGCCATTTCTTAATTGTTTGTTATACTTATGGTCAATAGTCATTTCTAATTGTAATACTGCAATCTATTGCTTTTCAGGAATTACAACATTGACTTACAACTGGAACTTTCAGATATTTTCAATTTCTGTTTAACTGTTTCTACTCATACTTTTATCAGAGAATATTTGGACCCACTTCTCATTTTGTTGTCAATTTACATTTAAAATATTTGTTGATTTATAGGGTACTACTAATGTGTACTACTTGCTGTACTGTGCATGACATTATAGCAAAAGTGATATAAGCACATTACGTGTTAGTTCTGGCTCATAATGCTTCAATGGAGCAGGACTTATTTCTTCTGTCATGCATTCTTATTCTTTTTAATGAGGATTTTTTCTCTAAGTTTGGACTACTAACTCCAACATTTTAAAAGCGACTGTACAATTCATCTACTGTCATATCTTGAACCTGGCTCTGTCTCAGACTGGTCGCTGTATACAGTCATCTTGCATAATATTTGACCAAGTTTAAACTACAACTCATTACCATACAGGCTTTAAAATTTTGTTCTGCATTAGATTTATAATCAAACTATTTTATTGTGCCTATAGTAATGCTTCTAATTGAAGTTTAAGCGATACGGTTAAACGCTGTTAATATCCTTGAGCTAGCTAGCTCGGAGGGTTAATAGGTGGGGCTTAGTTGTTATCAGCTATTCGCAAAACACGAGTGCTAATTGCTGGCTGCTGTTCTTACTAATATGTCCTAGCATCGTCCTGGGCAATTCTTTTTCCTATTCTCCTAAACTCTTTTTTGACGCCTGGGAAGCGTGGTGGACCTAGATCTACCCCATACTGCCGTTCAGCTCGTGCATCAAGAAGGGCAGCCACTGCTGCGTTGGTCAGTAGTGATGGAATCATTATGATGGAGTCCCGTGGCCTGGATCTAGCGATCCTGTCGTTCCTGATCCTCTAGTTCTGCCTCAGAAGCTTCATAGTCTAATTTCGATAATAGTAGAGTAGCTCCACTACCACTCGAACGTGGCGTTTCCTTCTGTCCTCTTCAGCACCTGTACAAGCACAGATTGTCATGCAGCAGCAACTTTTAACCACAGGCTTCCTACCTCCTCCGACCACATCTGTAACAACATTGGCAGCTGCAGCTAATACTTCTGCTCCATTTCCTGTCCCATCATTGCTGCCTGCAGCTAGCAGCTACTGCTGCACCAATGCCATGTCCAGAAATGAGTGGACACGGATTAGTATACAAAGCAATTTTCTCCGTATATTATTAAATTCATTTATACAGGGCAGCAATGGGCTTATCCTATATCTCTCCTTACAAAACAAACTATCAAAATGTGAGCATATGTGGCTGTTCCTAAACATTATACTGGTGTTCTTGCTGAGTTTCATCTAGATTGGAGAAACTTTGTGTGGAACATTTCCTGTTTGATTGAGGGGTAGTCAGATTCAGACGTCGCCATTTTCCCATTCATTTTATATGTAAAATTTCACTCAATAAATTTCAATTTTTTGTATAGTTATAACAAAAAATATATAAAGTTTTGACAAAATGTGAGCATAATTTGTGATAGCACAACATTTTTACAACCCA
>NW_003546379.1:0-4851 GCF_000090795.2 Amphimedon queenslandica | reverse complement strand
ATTATGTAAATGATTATTGCACATCCGACTCACCGCAACTTGATTCTTATTGCCAATCAATGGGCTGTTCAAGATGAGCCAGAGCTCCTACTCCAGTAGTTATTAGTCAGTTATGATTATTGCTTGTCATCACCCCGACCATGTGTTTGTGTCGTATGTCTTGTGAGGCCTGATTGAAGGTTTCCCTATTGGTGTCGATACATCCTGGTTTCAGCTGTGGTCAGTAGCACGGAACCATCCATTCTCTCTTTGCAACAGGGATGTGGTCTCCAAGTTTATTTATAGGAAGATTCTGTTAGGTAGCTTAGTACCCATAGGGCTGGAAGGGATCTGCCCTAGTCCCACTGGTTTGATTCCTAACCTAACAAGTAGTGCATGATTGTTGACCTTTCAAACCAGCTGTTGGTAGCGTCAATAATGGGATAAGCCCAACAACTTATCATCAGTACGTTATGCATCGGTGGATAATGCAGCGGCAATCATTCACAGCTTAGATCCCAGAACAAGCCTGACAAAGTTTGATCTTCAGTATGCTTACAGTACTGTTCCAGTCCATCCAGCCAACCACCACAGATTAGGAATTGTGTGGGAGGGACCTACTTAAGTGCACAGATGTTTGCTTTTTCTTTGGTCTGCGCTCAGCACCAAAAATATTCTCAGCTATTTCAGATATGTTGGTCTGGATCTTTGCCAGCTTTGGCTTAGTCTCTCATGTGCACTACTTAGATGACTTTGTTTTTGAGTCCCCTAGCACAGCAGGCGTTTTAGTGGCCAGTTTGAAGTGATGTTGTTATGCAGTTCTCTTGGGATACCATTTGCAATGCATAAGACTGAAGGCCCCTCAACTTATGTGGTTTTCGTGGGAATTGTGACGATTCAGCCAAGTAGGATCTGCGACTGCCTGACGATAAGCTGCAAGTAATGGTACAGGCCTGAGCTCACGGATCAGCATGTTGTAGACGAGAGCTAGTCATTTGGGCCACTTGCTGTGCGGCTATAGTGAGTCAGCAGGGTTGCCCATTTTGCATGACTTGTTTCAGCTGCTGTCTATGGCTAAGCTCCCTCATTACTTTATCTTGGTCACAAGGAGTGCTAAAGCTAATATCTTATTTCTTGAAGGAACGGAATGACCGGTTTTTCCCCTCATGCTATTCCATCAGTGCATGTGTATACAAATGCAGCAAGTTTGGTTGATTGCAGGGGTTTCGAAGTACCTTGTAGTTTGGGCTGGCCTGGCCAAAGGATCATGCTTATAGGAGTATTGCAGCTATGGAGCTTTCAATTCTCAGCCCAGGGCAGTTAAACAAGGCGGTGGAGGCACTGTCTCAAAATGAAACGTATTTCTTTCATTCTTTCGTCATGCAGGCATCTCAAAGTCAATCATTTCCCAGATCCACTGGCTTGCGGGGGAGATACCAGATTTGGGCTTAGCAGCTTGGACAGGCATGTTCAAGGCTTGGGAGAGGCATTGTCCCTTCTACAGCATCAGCATATCTAATTGGTTGGATTTGCTACGTCAGCCTTTGTGATGTGTTTCAGCTGCAACCCCTTCCTCTGGTGGAGCAGAATTATTGCCGCTATGTAGCTTTCCTAGCTCAACGCTCGCTGTCCTTCCAATCAGTTTCTGTGAATACCTCAGTGCATGCTGGTTTTATCACATCTTAGCAGGTCTGCCCGACCCCTTTATTTCTCTCTCTGTGCATTTGGCATATGTTTTAAAAGGCTTACGGCGTTCAAGCCAAGGATCTAGGCAGGTTTGGCTCCCAATAGCCCCTATAATCTGATCTGCTATATACTCCAAATGGTCAGAGGAAGGGGTGTTATTTGATAGAACCATTCTGTGGGTGACAGTCTGCTTAGGCTTTTTGCATTTCTCCAAGCAAGGGAGTTCACCTGTCCAGTTATAGATTAATTTGATGAGTCAGTAATGCTTGCAACAGGAGACATTGCCGGGGATTCTCACCTCTATCTGTACCGCTTAAGCGAGGGTGCACCTCAATAGAAGCAAGAATGACCCGTTTGCTCAAGGGGCGAAAATTGCCATAAGCAGTGTCGACAGTTCTGACCTATTTAGTAATATGTCCTTTCAACCAATGCCCCCCCTTTTTTATCGTATTCAGAAATGGTGACACACTCTCAGTCTTAAGACAGCGTTTGGTGTTTGAGCTGGGAAAAGCCCTGCAGTCTATTGGAGTTGATGCTTCCCCTTACAAGGGACATAGTTTTTACATTGGCGCAGCAACAGCAGCAGCTCAAGCAGAGCTGAGTGATTTCCTCATTCAAGCAATGGGATGGTTGCAGTCCTCAGTTTTCATGTCTTATAGAATACCCAAGGATCAGTTGTGCAGTGTGGCTAGCCTTTTGGTCCTGTAACAATTTCTTTCATGTCTATCTGGTTTCTTTGTTGGGTATCATGGTCATTGTGCTGCTAAGTTTTGGGAATTTCTTTTATTGTACTATTTGTTTAATAGAGAGGGAATGAATTTGTTTGGGGAGTGTTGCTAGCGCATTTGGGGTAGGGTCTTTGACCCACACTCCCCCTAATTCATTATAATTACCTCTAAATCAGCCTGCTTGTAAGGCTATAATCAATATGCCTCCCTCTCTATTGTGAACCTTAAGCATGAGGCATAAGCAGCATTAATGATTACACATAATGCTAAGGCATGGTGGGTAATTGCCTGACCCAAGTGGCATAGTTAATGCAGCTTAACTATTGGCGCTTTAATGCAGAGAGTATTCAGTTGCTCATGGCAAATATGGCCCACCCTGAGTTGGACCCCTTAGTTGGTTCAGCTGGTAAGAGTTAGATTTTGGCGGCATTTGTTTAGGTGCCAGGCATACATTGCAGCCAGGGTGGGCCAGCTTGCTTCATGAACTGGCCACTAGCTTCACATCGTTGAACTAGTGTGTAAGCCTTGGGTTCAGTTTGACCACCATTTGCAACTGCAAGCTTAGGGGGTGTGGCCATACAATATTACCAACCCTTCCCTCTTTTTGCCCCTTTTGGGTGATTTGCAGGGCCTGTTGTATATATTTTGTATATATTTTGTGCGTGCATTTCAGGGCGAATGGGATATTAATTACTATAATAGTTCTAAAAAAATTATTAGCCATGCTTTTTACACAAAATTTAAGAGTAATTATTATCAGAGCGTCTTTTTATAAATAATTTTCATGACCATGTAACTTTCACCCCATTCCAATTGAAGCATTTAAATTTTTGTCTAGACCATGGTTATCAATAATGGATTGTGTATGGGCATTAATGTAGAGGGAACAAAATTGACAAGCAATCTTCATCACTAAATGCATTTTAATGCCATATGGATTAAGACTCATGCTATGAGTAATTTTTGTGGGTTGCACATCTACTGTTTTGTCCTGTTTATTGATGATAATAGATGGCCATTTAATGATTCTTGGATATTTTACTTCAGCCTGAATTTCAGTACCGCTGAAATCCATTGTGACATCAATCATATGCTCTTCAACTGGTAGCTATCAGGTTTGGGTACATCAATTACCAGTTTACCAATTTTAACAGCTGTTTTCTTTCTGTATCTGTCCTTGATATATTAAATGCCAAGGCAAGGAATTGAGTTGATTTCAATAGAAACTTTAGTATCAGATGCATTTGATGGAGATAAATCTGTGGAAAGATTTTGATTAATAATCACCTTTCTTTAGAAACACATCCAGCACGTTATTACATTGATACTCAAAAACTTTGTGTTTCACTGGATCAAAAGGTATACCATACATGGCATCAGATCATCTTGCTTTCATTTTATTCTGGATTTTGACACAAGATTACAGCTCCTAGCTGTAGCAACAGCTAAGTAGCACTTCAGACATGTATATACATGAAGTTTTTCTATGGCAGTCATTACTTTTTGATAAACATATTTGAAACCTCCAAATCCACCAACCAAGTAAAATGTGCTTTCTTTAAACTCATTCTCTTTTATAACTGCTACTGATTATGCCATCAATTGCCGAACCAAATAGCTCAATTACTTTTTCTACATTCAACATATCATATTCCATCCCATCAACTCTATCCACCTCTGATTTTAGTAATTCCTCAAAAACAAGGTAAAGTTTACTCAGTGAACCAATTGCAATATTTTAAAGGTAACCTTGCCCAAGTGCTATTTTTTGGCTTTCAAACTTGCAAAATTTTAGCTGCCCTTAAAACTTCAAAACTTTCAAGACCTTGGTCTTGAGTTTTCGTCCATCAAAGCTTTGTTAACTTTTGTACCACCGGATTCATTACCTCTAGGTATTTTCGGAACTGATGCTTTATCATTTTACTGTCATATGAGCAGTGATATCTAATTCAACTGTTTCTCTTCCTACATCAATTACCATGTATTCTGCTTGTAGCTTTATAGCTCTACCAGAATGTTGCCTGAATAAGCTAATATTCTCTTTTGTATCAGAAATTTTGTTTGAGTGTTTTAAATTTAAACTACAACATTTAAAGTAAATAACTTTAAATTAAACGACATACATGAATTTATAATGATTTTATTAGGCTAATTAAACTGAAGATAATGCTTAACACTACTACAAAATTATAGTTACAATACCAGTACATGCATGTGCATGCATAGGATGTGTCTTGTTTAATTGGACTCATTTAGTAAGGTCCAAGTATCCAACACTGTTCGATAGCAATGTATCAATATCTGCCACAACTTGAGCAAATGTTGGTCTCTCATTAGGATCCCTCTCCCAACACTTTAGCATTGTCTTCTGATATCTATAAGCATGATGATTATACTAATAATTTAACTCATTAATGTATTCCTTACATATCATCATTGCATGCTGAATTTGAAGGTG
>NW_003546378.1:216134-219045 GCF_000090795.2 Amphimedon queenslandica | reverse complement strand
GAGAATTAAAATTTGGCTGAAAGGTTGTTGCACTTGCTGTGGAAGACGAGGTAGAATCTTGTCTAGCAGAACAGAAGATGCATAAATGCATAAATGGTGAGTCTCCTTATTGTACAGTCTTGGAAACTTTCACTTCTTTTTGTGCACAATTCTTTCTAGGTAAGAAAGTGTCATAACTTCCATGTGACATCAAAACCTTACTGACTTCATGTTGCTCATGCGACATCCTAAGGGGCATTGCTCTTTCTCTGGGGAATTATTTTAACTTCAACTTCATTATTTTTCTATTAAATTTTATTAAAATGTTGATTAGAAACGTTACTTTGTTTCGTAATACATTTCCCTGGCCACTTCCTGTGGAATATATATTCCACAAGCCACTTCCTGTGAAATATATATATTTACCTGGATGCACACATAATATCAGTAATATCCTACTAGCGGTGTCTTTCATTTCATGGCTTCCCAGGATACAAGTATCATTCATCATATGACCGGATGCTATAATGCCCTTCCGTGTCGTGTGACCAAGGCCATGTGAAAAAATGTTTTCTTGACCCAGCTATTTTTCTCCCTCATCTCTGCTGTTTTTTGACTTAAAGTGATGGCTGAGGGTTCACGAACTGAGATATATACCGGCTTGCTTGGTAAAAAAAGAAACTCTGCCTAAAAAAAGGTTTTTTTCAAGTATATTAGCTGCAAACCAGTGTTAGCATTGAAGAACTTACTTTTACAAAGTCACTAAAGTGAAGAAATCATAAGATGCCTGAAGTTGCCATTACTCACTTGTAAGGGTACCTGTCGAGGCATTCTGAAGAAGTACGGCAACTCATGGAATGATTTTCAATTGTGCAAAAAGGTAACGCCATCAGCACTGGCGTCACATTTCAGTCACTCCTACAAGGAGTAAGAGAAAATAGGCACACCAGTAAGAAATATGCTTTCTCGCACAATTACTCCAGAATCACCGAGTGTGTCTGTAAGTGACTTAAATTAATATTGTGTATTTTCTTATTGTACTACAGTGTGTGGGTGTATCAAAGGCACCACCACGAGTTTATATAGTGTAGACCACAGCAGGGGTAGTTAGAAGCCATCATCTAACTGCCAATTCTGGTAGTTAGACGACAGTGCCTTTCATACACCCACACACTGTAGTACAAACCAGATACACTACAGCTGTTTTGTGTTACTGGATATACACTCGGATGTTAGTTGATTTAGAAGCCTCGGCTTTGCCCTCGGCTTCTAAATCAACTGACATCCTCGTGTATATCCCAGTAACCCTCAACATCTGTAGTTTATCTATAACTTGCCAAGTTACACTTTTTCTTGCATGGCACTGTTTGGTTTTGTAAAGGCAAGTACTACTTACTACTACACAATTTATTCATTATAATGTGCTAAAATTAATGTCTGTATTGCACAATAAACCAATGACGGGCATGATACAATTGCGTATACATAATCATGAAGGAAATGGGTTTTCTGTTTCATTTATGACAGGTTGTTAACAAGAAAGGACACAAGAATAGAGCTTTTCACATTTCAAGGTCGTTTTGCACTGTAGGGAGGTCAGTTGGAAAAAATAGACGAAGTGCAATTGTGAATCAAGTGATGAAGGACAAGGATATGAAAATAAAAGTGATGGTTCACATACACAAGGAGTTAATGTTTACTTGTTCGAGTGAAAGTAGTTCAATGTTTAGGAAGAAGTCTTTAGAAGAACTTTAATCATTTAAATGGGCTCAACTGGCCAAAAACATGAAATGAACTATGCTTCATCTCCACAGTATCTTGAAAACCTGCGTGAAATCAAAACCTTCACAGAAGATAAATATAATCATTTCATTAATAGGCAGTATTTTACTTAAAACCTGCAATCAAAAGATTCATCTGATACATTTGTTTTCAATCCTGTTGTATACTCAAAGCAGGTTTTACGTATTTATGAATTATATTATTACTGTCTACTTGCATACCTAGATCTACATGAGACTGCAGAAAGTTCGCATTTGTTTGTCACATAAAAGAACTATTCGATGTATTGATTTGTAGCAAAGTGGCTTTGATGAACCATTAAAGGTATGGACTTAAGAAAATACTGATCAAGTATTAAATGCTAGAAATATTTATGTTGATTTACAATTAATCTATTGCAAATTTCTTCTAGAATGCACCAAGTAATCCCAATAACTTGGCTAATCTAGTTTAGGAAGCTGCTGACATTTTAGACAGTGTTTCAATGAATATTTTAAGCAGTGAAAACCATTCAATAATCTCATCTGATGATTCATTGTTACCTCAATTACAAGGTAATCAAAACTTACTTGTACCATAGGAAGCCATAAGATGAAAGTGCCGCACAATGGTGTATATATGATACACCAGTAAAATTCCTCATACACCATGGATTTTCCCTGGTGTATGAGGGATAAACCTGATACACCTTGGTGTATCAGGTTTATCTCTCTACACCAGGGAAAGAGGGATCCCGTGAACTTTGACCTTTTGCTCAGGACAGTTTTGTCCTAAAAGGTCCACGGGTAAAAAATCAGGAAGAGTCCCCCAAAGGAATCTCTCCCTTCAAAACCTTAAAATCAAGCTGAGCTTATAAGCTAGACTTTTGGTATCAGGCTATTGTGGGTCTCAAATTGGAGAAAGTATGATGTAAACTTCCTGCCAGAGCAATAAATATCATTAAGAATTGCCCTTGTGTAAACTGTACGTACTGACAAGCTGACCACGTGCAAGGCTATTAAAATGGCGTCACCGCTTGAAAAAGTATTTTCATGATTTTGCTACTACTGGATGATTTCTAGCAATCTTATGGCGACAGGTAAGCCTAAATATTCATCATTATATAAGCCTTCCTATGGGTATAAAAAAATATGAAACATGGCTTCGAGTG
>NW_003546378.1:213569-216114 GCF_000090795.2 Amphimedon queenslandica | reverse complement strand
CCATCTATTACATGTATCCCATACTAATTTATTATTTTCTCTGATACCAGGTGATCAAAGCTTGGCTTTATCTATTACTGTCATTACTTTATCAGTTACTGCAGGTGATTGTCAATCATCTTCTGTTAGCCCATCTATGTCTACTCTATTCAGTGATATGAACAAAGATATTATCACAAGTGATTCTATAATTGAAGTTCAACCCACCAGTTCACTTCCGTCTTTCAGGATAGTTGGGGATAATATTAACAAAACCTTCAGGCCATCACACTAAGACGTTAAATTACTTCAATATGTATGCAGTACGTGATAGGATTGATGTTTCAAGGATTGAGGATAGATAATCCATCGCTACGTGATGTAGAAGGCATTAATATTGTTGAAGTGTTGCCATCAAATATGATCAAGAAGTATTGCAAAACAATGTGGCAATTATTGCAAGTTTGAATACTGTTCAGCTTGAATAAAATTTATTTCAATTATCAGGTAGAATAGTTACAAAGTACTGTTCCTTTTTTCAGAAATGGGTAAACGGCACTCCACATATCAAACAAATAAAATTATGACACAAAAGTCTGAAGTGGTATGTGCATGTTTAGTTTCATCAAATATTTTACTGATCATACAACTACGTCCCTTTAGGAGTTTTACCTAAAGATGAGATAAAGAATGAAGACATGTCTGATGTTATTATGGTCCATCTGCAGCAATATGTGCCTGTAAAAGCAGATGAGAGCGATCCTATTGACAATGAGATACTGAGGGTTGTTCTTGGATTACTTTTCATGGAATTTCGTCATTCGATTTGAGAGGGGGACAGAATGCGATTTGTTCGACAAAAAACTAAAGTTTTTTCCATTGCAGTTCTTTGGCTTCTGAGTCCCTCAACTAACGGGTTAAAAATTTTCTCCATTCTGTCATTCTTCGCTTCCACACAGCGTATTATGATAGGTTTTTCTGGAGATATAATGACAAGTTCTGGCTTAACCACTCTTAAAATTTGAATGACATTCTTTCTTGTTACAGCAGTTGTTGTTGCTGTTAAAGCCATGAGGTTTAGTCACAGGAACATATCCTATTAAGTCTCTCAATTTGCTAAACTCCTTTCAAAAATTTGCACCACTAAAATTAACAATAGGAATAAGTAAATATGCATTGAATTACATTTATGCATGCACATACCTAGTCTCAGGCCAGACCTGAGAGAGAAGGAAGGGGCTGGGCCAGAACTAGCACATACCATTTTTTAACACAATGAGCCTCGTCAATAACAAAAGCTCTTACACATTGACAATCGGAACGAAAGACATCACTCCAACTTTTATTTAAGAGTACCTCAGCGCTTGTAAATACAATTTGATAGTACCCTTGACTAATCAGACTCCTGTGATCTTCATTTTCAGCATCAATCCATTTTACTGCACTTATTCCTCCAGAAAATGGTGCTGCAACCTGATCTTCCATCAGGGCAGACAATGGACTGACACAATAACGACAGACCAAGGAGAACGAATATGTCCTTCAACAATATCAAAAAGAATTGGCAGGCATTGGTAACAAACAGACTTCCCAAAACCAGTTGGAAGAGACAAAAAAAGGTCATGACCTTGAGCAAACTTAATCAGTACATCTACCTGTTCCTCTTTCAACACTAAATATAACACTACCTGTCAGCACTTCTCTGATCTGATCTCTTAGACTCGCTCTTAGAATTCTCTCTGCTATTTCCATGCTTCCAGTGATGCAATTGTCACATGACTTTGGTTAAACCACGTGGGTCAAGAAATCTGATTGGAATGCTAACATTCCAGCACTATGCTACAAGATAGGTCTAGTTTGTCCCCAGACCCTTTCTCCTCTCTCGGAAGGGGCTGAGCAGAGACTACACCAGGACTAACTGATCAGGATGAGATATCATTTGAGGTTGAATTTGCAAATGACGTTTGATGTTCTCACTGCCAACTATTTGTTTCTTCTTTTCTCAGTTTCATATTGTGGTTTCTAGAGTTAAATTGGTTTCAAAATAGTGTTTCATGTTTAGTTTTTCCTATTTGTTTCTTTTCTTCCATTTTTTATAGTATAGTTTTTACCAGAAGTGACTAATGTCACTGAATTCTAATTATATGTATTAGTTTTAAATTAATTTTTTTCTTTTTGCTGCTACTTGCCCACTTCTTTAGTGTAGTTTAAACTAGCAGTGACTGATCAGACTGACATTATTTGAGGCTGGCTAGTGAATGAATTGATGTTGTGATGTTCTAATGACTTCTTAGTATGTTTTTTCTGTTTTCAGTTTTAAGTTTCATAGTATAGTATAGTGACCCGGGGTAATTTGGGGGTATATTATTAGAAACAGTATGTGTGCGTGTTTTCTGCCATATAATGTCATGAAGTTATTTAAATAAGGGCAACAAATTTGGTATCATTCAACTGCATATTTAGTACATTTAAAAGGAATATAGTTAAGTTTTTTCAAATAAATGAAAGATAAGCAAAAACACAAGAGAACTAAACTTACCGTTTCGGGGCAATTTGGTGGCATATT
>NW_003546378.1:184247-209860 GCF_000090795.2 Amphimedon queenslandica | reverse complement strand
CTTCAAGTGTCTACGAAGGGATTCCTCAGGTATTTTATACCTCTTTGCTGCTGCATAAACGGAAAGACCACTTCTCTCTACGTCAGCAATGGCATCAGCCATTGACTTCTCTTTTGACCAATTCTTCCTTTCTGTCTTTCTCTTATAATTTCTAACCGTTTTAATACCCTATTATTTTATACTATTTGTTTATGCAAGTACTACAGAAAGGAACTTACCTTAGATCAACAACAATAGCTATAAAAACTGAGGTTGGATTAAAGATTGTATACACGCTTAGTTCGCAGTCCAGGTGTTTTAATTTATTTCAAAATGATCGTACAGGCGGTAAATGACTAAAAACCTCAGAACCCCTGTGTAAGGGTTCTGAAGTGTTAAATTTGCAAATTCCCCAGGTGAAGGGGAACAAAATGGTGGTAGCTACATTTTTGTAGGATTGAGCCTGAAGCAGCAGTGAAGCTGCAAACAGAGGTAGGTCACCGGGGTAATTTGAGTGCAATGCTTTAATTTCTATGCAATTCTCCCAACCCCCAAATTGCCCCTAGCACTAAACCCCGAGTCACTATATATATATATATACCAGAATTTAGTGATTTCGCATCATTTGTATTTTTTCAAAAGTGATGTTTCCGTTACTATTTCTCACTATTGGCTTCTTCCTTTCTCAATTTGATGGTACGGTTTATATACTATATCCCAATTGAGTTTGACCCAAGAAAAACTGGATAAACTTCTATAGGAATATGGGATAAGGATAAAAATTTCACAAGTTCTTAGTCACCCAATGCCATCACAGGATCTCAGGTCTAGAGTCTCTCAGCCCTTGAGAATACTGAGAACCGGGTTCTCCCTATAAACCCAATGGCATACCAAAATGACGTTTTAGGACAATTTGCCTATGTCATAGTTTACATACAAACATGTGGTCAAGTGCCCAAACTGATAGTTCTTTTTAAAAGCTAACAGAGCAAAATCTTTCAATAATGATTGCCTTTGTGTTTAAAGACTAGTTGACTCCAGCAGCTGTAAGTGAAAAACAGGCCAGCCACGCAGCTGTAAAATGTAGGCCATGCTTCTATGAATATCATTATAAGACGTCATTAGTGGCATATGACTATTTTTTCAACTTCCAAGCGGCTGGTGTCAAACTCAGTTGGGATGTGGTATACAGGAGTGACTCATCAAACTGAGTGATCATCATTTGTAATGTCTTGCGTTTATCTGACTTTCACTGTTTACTTAGTTTATAGTAGAGCAGGAGTCAATGAGTGTATATCATTAAAAATCAGTAAAAATGTTTCATGTATGCTACTCTCTTTTCACTGTTTTCTTTTCTAACTTTAATAGTACTGTTTATACCCAGAGTCACTGATTATACTGAGTTTTCATTATTTAAATTGCTTTTTTAGTGTTTCATTTTCTAACTATTTCCATTTGTTTCTACTTTTCTTAGTTGTATAGTATGGTGTATATCAGGAGTGACTGATCAGACTGAGTTCTTATCACTAGTTTATTGTTCTGCTAACTTTTTACTATTTATTTCTTCTTACTGTTATAGCATAGCTTATACCAGAAGTGAATGATCTGAGTTCTCATCATTTGTCATTGATTTACATAAATGTTTCATGTACCACTTCTCACTATTTGCTGCTTCCTTTCTCAGTTTTTAATACCCCTTATACCACGTGTCATTGATCAGACTGAGTTATTACATTAGGATTTGGTTCTTAATGTATGTTGCTTCATGTTTTTTCTGACTTCTCCCTAATTTTGTTTTTTTGTCTGTTATATAATATGATGTATACAAGTAGTGGCTGATCAGGCTTCATTTATATTTTTTAAATTAGTTTTTTTGATGCCTTATGTGCTTCTCACTTTCATTTCATTTCTTTTCTTCTCAGTTTCATGGTATAGTTCATATCAGGAGTGACTGATCAGACTCAGTTCTTATCATTTGAGGTTGATTTTAAAATGTTTCTTGTACTACTCACTACTTGTTTCTCCTTTTCTTGCCTTCAGAGTATAGTTTATACTTAGAGTGGCTGATCAGATTAGTTTTTCTCATTAAGGTTGGCTTTAAAAAGATGTATTATGTACTACTCACCTTTTGTTTCTTCTTTACTTACTTTCATAGTGTACTTCAAATTAAAATTCCAGGATTGACTGATCAGCCGAGTATGTATCAATAATTGAGGCTGGTTTAAAAAGTTTCATAAACGACTCACTTTTCACTATTTGTTTCTTAGTTTTTTTTCATAGGTTAACAATAAGTTCTCATAATTTGAGCTTTATTTTTAAAATGACTTTTTACGTATTTATATATTTATACTATTTATATCAGTAGTGACTGATCAAACTGAGCTTTTTCATTGAAGTTGCCATCAAAAAGAAAGTTTCTTGTTCTACTCACTTTTTACTATTTGTTTTTTCTTTTATAGTATAGTTCATACCCGGAGTCACTGATCAAACTAAGTTCGTATCATATAAGGTTGCTTTGTAAACTAATGTTTCATTTTCTAATCACTTCTACTTCTTATTTTCTCAGCTCTATTGTATAGTTGATATCAGGAGTGACTGATCAGACAGTTTTTATCATTTAAAAGTAATTAAAAATGATGTTTGATGTGCTGCTCAATTTTACCATTCATTTCTTTTTTTTCTCACTTTCGTAGCATTGTTTTCACAAAAAATGACTGATCTGACATAGTTCGCATTTACATTTGTTTTAAATTAATGTTTATGCACTACTTACTTTATCCTATTTGCTCCTTTTTTCATTTTTATAATACCATTTCCACGAGGAGTGACAAATGACAGTACTAATCACTTAAGTTTGGTTGTTGCAATGTAGTTGCTTGTTCTGACTTCACTATTTGTTTCTTTTTCTTAGTTTTATAGTATGGTTTAAACTAGGAGTTACTTATCAAACTTAGTTTGTATTCCTTAAAATTAGTTTTAAACAATTCACTACTAACTATTTACTACTTCTTTCCTCACTTTCTTAATATAATTTATACCAGGAGTGACTGATCGGACTTGGTTCTTATCATTTGAAAGTAGTTATAACATGATGTTTCTTGTACTACTCAAAATTCGATTCTTTTTCATGGCAGAGTTTATAGCAAGAGTCACTGATCAGACTGAGTCTTATCACTTGAGTATGGTATTAAAATTGTTTTGTTGTTCTGATTTCTCATTATTTCTTTTTTTTCAGTGATATAGTATGGTGTATACCAGATCAGAATGAGTTTGTATTACGTAAAATTAGTTTTCAAGTGTTTCTTGTGCTACTCACTTTTCACTATTACTTTTTCTCACTTTTGTAGTATAGTGTACTACAGGAGTAACTAACTGATCAGACTGAGTTTTTATCATTTCAGGTTGAATTCACAAGAGATGTTTTATGTTCTCACTGTCAACTATTCCTTCTTTTCTCAGTTTTATAGTACGGTTTCCTGAGTTATTTATTTGAAATTGGTTTTAAAATACTGTGTCATATTGAATCCTAATTTTTTTTCACTTTTGTAGTATAGTTCTTACCAAAAGAGACTGATGTGAGTTCTCATCATTAGTATTTGTTTTAAATTAGTGTTTTTATTTCCTGCTTCTTTTCACACTTTCTTAATGTAGTTTACACCAGGAGTGACTGATCAGAATGAGTTATTTTATTATCATTTGACAGTTTTAAAATGAAGTTTTATGTCCTACTCCTCACTATTTTGATTCTTCTTTACTTGCTTAATATAGTTTATACAGGAGTGACTGAGTTTTTCATTGAGGTAGGCTTTAAAAAGATGATTCATATAGGGCTACTACTTTTCACCATCTGATTCTTCTTTACTCACTTTTATAGTGTACTTTATTATTATAACAAGGAGTGACTGATCAGTTTTTATCATTTGAGGCTCGTTTTAAAATAATGTTTCATGAACTACTCACTTCACTACTTAGTTTCATAGTATAGTTTAAAAATAAGTTCGTATCATTTGAGGTTGGTTTTAAAATGTTACATGTATCCTCACTATATGCTTTTTCTCAGTTTCATGGTAAGATTTATACCTGGAGGACCAACATGAGTTTGTATCATTCAAAATTGGTTTAAAATTACACTTCAATGATACCCACTTTGACAATTTGTTTCTTGTTTTTACACTTTTTTAGTATAGGTTATACCCAGAGTCACTGATCAGACTGAGTTTGCTCATTTAAGGTTGCCTTTTAAAATGTTCTCCAATTATTTCTATTTGTTTCCTCTCATGGTATAGTTTATAACAGGAATGACTGGTTGCTTGCTTATCAATAAGGTTGGACTTAAAATGTTTTGCTACTCCTCAAATTTGTTTCCTTTCTACTCACTTTCATAGTGTAATTTATACGAGGAGTGACTGATCAGACTGAGTTTTTATCATTTAAGTTTGATTTTTAAATGATATTTAGTTTCTTCTTTTTCCAGTTGTATATTAAAGTGTACAACAGTAGTGACTGATCACACTGAGTTTCATCATTTAAAATTAGATTTTAAATGATGCTTCATGTGCTACTTACTTTTCACTATTCTCACTTTCATGTATGTTTATACCAGTAGTAACTGATCAGACTGAGTCTTTTAACTTGAGGTTGGATTCTCAAAAAGTTTCATGCACTTAATTCCAACTATTTCTTGTTTTTTAATTTCATAGTAGGTTTACAGCAAAACTGACTAATCTGACAGTATTATTATTATGCTGTTTTATTTTCTAATTACTCTAGTTATTTTTTTTTTAGTTTCATCATAATGGTGTATATCAGGAGTGACTGATCAGACATGGTTCTTATCATTTTAAACTTATCATTTGAAGTAGTCTAAAATAGAGTATTTTGATGTTGCTCACTTTCACTATTTCTTCTGTCACTTTCATTGCCTAGTTTATACGATCTGACAGTTCTCATCATTTGTATTAGTTTTAAACTAATGATCTATGTACTACATCTCACTATTTGATGCTACTTTTCTCCGTTTAAACCATATGTAATTGATGAAACATTTTAAAAATAACTTTAAATGATAAACTCGAGCTAATCAGTCACTCAGGGTATAAACTGTACCATGACACTGAGAATACATAAAACATTTAAAAACCAACATCAAATAATAAGAACTCAGTCGGATCAGTTAATCCTGATATTAACTATACCTTAAAAGAGAGAAAAGCAGAAACAAACAGTGATAGTATTTAAAATAACTTTAAATGATATGAAATGAGTCTGATCGACTAGTCACTCCCAGATACACCATACAATAAAACTCAAAAAAAACAAAAATAGTGCAGGCAGAAAAACATGAAGCATCATTCCAAAAACAACTTCAATGACAAGAACTCAGTTTCATTGGTACTCAGTTTTCACTATTTTGTTTCTCTTTTTCTCACTTTTAAGTATAGTTATTATGCAGAGCTGAATTCTTATCATTTAAGGTTGCTTTTTAAGATATTTCATTTTCCAATTAGTTCTATTTTTCTCAGTTTCATTGTATAGTTTATATCAGGAGTGACTAATGAGACTGAGTCCATATCATTCAGGTTGGTTTGAAAATAATGTTATGATGTTTTTCATACAACTATTTACTATTTGCTTCTTTTTTAATGCAGTCCAAGTGACTGATCAGACTGAGTCCTTATCATTTGAGATTTGATTAAAATTAAGTTCTTGTGCTACTCCTCGCTTAATATTTCTTCTTTATCATTTTCATAGCATTGTTTATAAGTGACACATTTCACAGAGTTTACATCAATTAAATTAGTTTTAAAATTGCTTTTACAATAATGTTTTATGTGCTCTTTGTCACTTTGTTTTTTCTCACTTTCTTAGTATAATTTATACCAGGAGTGACTCATTGGACTGAGTTCTCATTTAAAATTAGTTTTAAAGTTATCTTTCATGTGCCACTCACTTTTCACTATTTGTTTTCTCACTTTCATAGCATAGTTCATACCAGGAGTAAATCATCAGCTCAAGCTCTTATCATTTGAGGTTAGATTCTCAATTGACCAACTATTTTGTCTTTTTTTCTTAGTTCCATACATATGGCTTACATCAAGAGTGACTAATCAGATGAAGTTTTAATCATTTAAGGTTGCCTTATAAAATAGTGTTTCATTTTTTATTGACTTCTATTTGCATAGTTTATATCAGGGGTGACAGATTAGACAGTTCCTATCACTTGAGGTTGGTTTCAAAAAGATTTTTTATGTGCTACTCCTTACTATTTGTTTCCTTTCTGTTGCATGATACGATTCATACCTGGAGTGACTCATATGAGGTTGGTTTTAAAAAGTTTTATGAACTCCACTTTTCACTATTCTTTTCTCAGTTTTTTAAGAATGAGTTTTTATCATTCGAGGTTGGTTTTGTAAAATGACGTTGCATGTATTACTTTTTATTATTTGCTTCTTTTCTGTTGCATGGTACAATTTATGCCTTGAGTGACTGGTCAAAGGAGTTTTTACCATTTGAAATTCGTTTTTAAATGATGTTTCAAAGCTGCTCACATTTCCCTAATTTTGTTTTTTTCTTCGCCAATTTTTGAGTACACAGCTAACTATCAATGATTGAACACAACCCATTTTCTGACACTTGTTTCAGAAAACTACACTGCCATCTCATGAAACTGCAGTGTTATAGCAATAGTTGTCCTTTCTTAGCATGACAAAAACTGTAGCTCTAGCAAGAGTGCATTGAAAGTTATACGCTTTCGAAGCACAGTGTCTGTCATTCCGGCATGAGATTGAAAACCACCCATTTTTGAACACTTGTTTTTGAAAAACTACACTTTGCTATCTTGCGTAAAGTTTAAGTTCTAGCAAATGTGCATGTAACTTAATATTCATTAGTATTTCAAACTTTTTGTGTAAGCCTACACCTTTTAGGCGTGAAAAATTTTCCTCCTATGCTAAAAAGGAGAGTACAACTGGACCACGTGAAGCTTGATAGCTTGGTAATGACAAGCTAATTTTGAAAGTGTTAGTCTCATTTTCTTTCCAAAATTGCAAAGGATCAGCTTCTTTTAAACCGGCATTTGATAGGTATGCTGACACCTCAGCATCTAATGAGTATGTAACTTATTTCCATATTGCCTAGGTTAGGTTCGTCAAACAGATATTCTCAGTTCACTTGTTTATTCTTTTTTACTCGGGGCTTCGTTGGTTACATCTCGTCTTATTTCAAACCGACTCTGTGTTAGTCATCGCTCTTCCATGCAGAATGTGTCCTTGTTGAAGCAATGACTGATTACACTGAGTTCTTATCATTTGAGTTCGCTTTTTGAAGCATTTTACGTACTTCCGGCTTCTCACTACTTGTTCTTTTCTCAGTTTAATGCATGGTGTATATCAGGAGTGACTAATCAGACTGAGTTTTGATCATTTAAGTTTAGTTTTTGATATGATGTTTCATGTTGTTTTGACTTGTCACCATTCGTTTATTTTTTTCTTAGTTTCATAGTTTTGGGCATACAAGGAGTGACTGATCAAGCTGAGTTCTTATCATTTGAGTTCGCTTTTTGAAGCGTTTTACGTACTTCCGGCTTCTCACTACTTGTTCTTTTCTCAATTTAAAGTATGGCGTATATCAGGAGTGACTAATCAGACTGAGTTTTGATCATTTAAGTTTAGTTTTTGATATGATGTTTCATGTTGTTTTGACTTGTCACCATTCTTTTATTCTTTTCTTAGTTTCATAATTTTGGGCATACAAGAAGTGACTGATCAAGCTGAGTTCTTATCATTCAAGGTAGTTTTCAAATGTTTCATGTACCAGTCACTTTTCAATATTTGTGTTTTCCTCAGTTTCATAGTATACAATTAGTAAATGATTAGACTGAGTTAGTATCATTTGAGGTCAACTTCCGAAATGTTTCATGTCCTGACTTTTAACTCTTAGTTTCTTTTTTCTCAGTTTCATCATATGGCGTATATCAGAATTGTCTGCTCAAATAGAGTTCTGATCAATTGAGGTTGGTTACTGAATTAATTAATGTTTCAAGCTCTAATCACTCCTTAGTAGTTGTTTCTTTTATCATTTTCATACTACTATATGCTGAAAACAAGGAGCATTTGATCAGACAGTTTTATATCTTATTTCTATTAGTTTTATGGTACAGTTTTAAAATACCAAACTGACTGATCAGACTGATTCTTTACGATTTGAGGTTGGATTTTGAAATGATATTACATGTTCTATTTGTTTCTTCTTTTCTCACTTTCATTGTATACCAGCAGTGACTGACAGACCTTATTCTTATTATTTGAGGTTGGTTCTTGAAATGTTTTATGTTCTTGTGACTTCTCACTACCTCTTTCGTCCTTTCTCAGTTTTATAGTATGACATAACAGGAGTGACTGATGAGACTGAGTTCTTAAAAACTTCATCCTTTTTCGACTTTCATAGTATACTTTTTACCAGGATTAACTGATCAGACTGAGTTTTAATCATTTCTGGTTGGATTCCCCAAAATGATGTTCTATGTTCTTCTGACTTCGAAATTATTTTTCTTCTTTTCCAGTTTCATAGTATGGTGCTTATCAGAGTGACTGATAAGACTGACTTCTTTATATTGAAATTGGTTCTTTAATTGATGTTTCATGCTTTAATCACCTGTCTGTATTTGTTTTATTGTTTTTCAGTTATAGTTTACACCAGAAGTGACTGATCTGACTGCATTTGCAGTTTAAAATGCTTCATGTACTACTTTTCACTATTTGCTTTTTTCTCAATTTCCTGGTATGGTTTATACCAGGGGTGACTAATTAAACTGAGTTCTTATCATTTGATATTGGTTCTAAAATGATGTTTCTTGTGCTGCTCACTTGTAACTAATTATTCTTCCTTTCTCACTTTACTGAGTTCTCATCATAAGTATTTGTTTTAAATTCATCTTTCATGTACTACTTCTCACTATTTGCTGCTTCTCTTCTCAGTTTCATAATATCCTTTATTACACCAAGAGTGACAAAGTTCCTACCATTTAAAGTTGCTTTTTAAAATGAGGTTTCATTTCCTAGTTACTTCTATGTCTTTTTTGTCAGTTTCATTGTATAGTTTGTATCAGGAGAGACTGATCACACTAAGTACTTTATTTGAATTTGATTTCAAATGATGCTTCATGTGCTTGAATACGTTTAACTATTTGTTTCTTCCTTTCTCACTTTATAGTAGAGTTTATACCACAAGTGACTGATCAGACTAGGTTCTTATCATGTCAGGTTCTATTTGTTACTTGTTTTTTCAGTTTCATTGTACAGTTTGTATCAGAAGTGACTCATCTGACTGAGTTTTCATACTTTAAGGTTTGTTTATGAAATGATGCTTCATGCTCTACTTCTCACTATTTTTTTTCTTAGTTTTTCAGTTTTTTAGGATGGCACATACCAGGAGTGACTAATCAGACTGGGTTCTTGTCATTTGAGGTTGGTTTTAAAATGTCTAATGTACCACTCAATTTGTCTCTCCTCAATTTCATAGTATAGTGTATATCATGAGGTACTGATCAGGCTGAGTTCTTATCATTTAAAACTGGTTTTAAAATGATGTTTTCTGTATTACTCACTTTTCATTACTTGCTTCTTCTTTTCTTCCTTTCATAGCATAGTTTATACCTTTGAAATTGGTTTTTAAAATAATGTTTTAAGAACTACTCACTTTTCAATGTTTGTTTCTTACTTTTATCACTAAAAACATTGTGTGCTCTGTAGATAGATATCTCTACAATTGGTGATTCAGCTACAACTGCTGTATCATATTATCACAATCATTCTCATTTGACAAAGCAGTTAACATATCATTAAGCTTTTGGTCATCTTTAACTTAAACATGAACTAAGTGAGCATGTTGACATGCAACATAATGAACCACATAATCAACACAAGAACACAAGTACATGTGTACACACATTGGAACTCACATACTTAACAAGACAATAACATGTATCCTTACACAATGCTACATCATATACAATACCACCACGAACAACTAGCAGACTTGACAGATCAATGGTTCTTCTCGATTAGAGATGCCATAATTCCTCTCTCACATCCCCTTGGCCTCAATTCATTTTATATTAAGGTCACTATCTGTGAGTTTGCTTACCAATCTCTTGTATATGCAACCCTTCCAAAATGATATGACGAGCCATCTTCAGAAGAATATGGAGAAGTTTGTCTAGTCTACAATCTTGCTTCTTTGCTAAAGATACACTTAAGTTTTCAGTGAACTGCTTCAACAAACATATTGGCATTAACTGTTGGTGCCAACATGATGGCGAAATGCCCAACTAGCAGTATGTGGTACATATATTTATCATTAAAATATGCATAGAATGCAGCCTGTTTACAATTAAGTAAATAGGACAGAAACTGCTGCGATAAAGCATGAAAAGAAGCCTGATCAATTTCAATCAATAGAACTCATAAAATGATGATAAATGTCTATTTTATCTTCATTATTCTTATCATGAGTATTCAATCTTTTTCTCCTAGTTTAATCAACATGTCATGAATAGAGTTGCCTTCTTGGGCATTTGCCCAAATACTCCTCTCCATGCTTTAAAAAATGCTCAGCCAGTCTGACACAAAAACCTTGGTTGCTAAATCTCCTACTTCTGCTTTAAGTAACTTCAAGAATTGTGTAAGCAATGCTGCATCAGCCCTATTCAAAATGGCCCATGCCACAAATACTCCTTCACCATGATCATCAATTACAAGGACAGTTATCAATGTAAAGTCATACATATTGGTACCATGTGTATCATCCATGCAATGACTTTCTCTCCTTACCTCATCATCATATCTCTCTAGTACACTGTCTGAATTGCTAACAAGAAGCCTTTTTTGCCTAAGTCATTGCAGCTTTCTCTTTGCTCTTCTACTTAGTTTTGCAGATCAATATCGGATTAGATTCCATTTCCTGCATTTCAGTAACCCATGCTACTATACTTGAATAATCATTTTGATGTTTCTCAACTCAATACTTTGAAGATTAAGTTTGTATTCAATATTGTGAACATCCTGACAATTCATAAGATGCTCCCTTTCAATAGTACCAGTTAAACTGTCTCTAACATCATCCAGTATTCTTTCAATGGTTACTCCTTCAGTTAGCTTAGCTGCAACAACATTCTTTACTTCATCAGGTACTCTCAAATGACATATCTCTGGTTTGTGATTACTATGATGACTGCAATAAGTGACTTTAACCTTCTTCGTAATAGTATCCACAATCACTGTCATGTGTGCAGTACAGTATTCATTTGTTTTACAGGAACCTTGAACCTTGGGAGCTCTCTGACGTTTCTTTTTCGACTGACGCACCACACCAGACCTGTTACAATAAAAGTAGGATTTCCTATTAAGACCTTTCATACGACTGGCACTGTTTTTGACATGAACTTTCAATGGCTTTCTTCTCCTTTTCTCCACTCATACAAATTACCCTTAAAATCAAAGTCATGATTTGATATTTCAATTTCCTTGTCACAAATTTGATTAATTAACTTTGCCCCACCTAAATTAAAATAGATTCACTTCCAGCACTTATTGTATACGCAAAAATACTTACATTGTGCCACATAAATTGCACAAAACGTGACATCTTTAAGGCTTTTCTCATTGCTGTTTCTCCTTCACATGCTTTAAAAGTGAAGATAAAAACTAGTAAGACAGATGCCAAAATGGCACTTCTTTCTTCAGAACCTTTAGCAGATGCAGCCATGATGATATGTGGGTGTTGTGGTGCATACTTTTAATATGCCCACATTTCAAGATACCTGAATATCCCAACTTTTACTGATGGCTAATGTGCTGCAATTAATGGCTAGTAAAAAACGATGAAATGTAAAGTGCATTATCTCGCAAGTGGAAAACTTTTTGCTGGAAATAAGTGCATAATTGTTGTTAATTTTTTCTCTGTTTCAATAATCAAGTCACTTTATCTATACAGTAATTAAAGTTTAGTTACCCTTTAAGAAATTATTATCTAGTTGTTTATCTAACTCAGTTAAAAATTCCAAGTGCACCTTATAGCAAACAAAACACAATACACCTTCAGACTTAAGAGTCTGACCTAGAGATGAGCAATATAAACTTTTTTTTTGGTATCATTAATGATACAAATTTCTCAAGGTACAACTAAAAATGATTTTATCAATGTTCTAAATTTAAATTTAACAAGACTGACAATAAACTTAACTAAGGTTTTTTGCTAAGAAAATGAGTTGGTTCACTATGTGTGATTTCAGGAAACACCTCTTTTTGGTGACAATATTACGTCCTATACTACATGTGTGCTCAGATTCAACACTAGTGGCACAGGCACATAGATACTTGCGTGCAAGTTTAGACAGAATTGGAAGGCTAGATTCGTCATGTTTTTACCATTGTGGTTCATCATCAATATTTAGTACAGGTAGTTAATGTATTTATCATTACTTCTTGCTTTCCTTTGTCTTCCATTGAAATCATAGTTGTGTACCATTATTAGTTTGTCCAAAGAACTGGCTAAACTTTCCTTTTCTTAGTGGTGGTTCTTCAGACTGAGTGCTAGTTGGCCTGCTTGAGTGATCACTTAAGGCACCAGACAGCTTCAGTTCTTCATCAAGGTAGGCTAAGAATTCTTCTCAAGAAAAGCATATTGCGCCTAAAGCATGGATCTAAGAAAGAACATAGATCTACAAAAGAGATATTTCTGTATCAAAGTAGCAATTTTGTAAATTCTGCTTCATTGTAGCTTTCATTTTCTGAGTCAAAGGCTATCTTTTTTTTATCAAAAAGAATGTTGTCAAAAATATGCTCAAGAGGCTTAACTCAATTCTTCTAAAATTTCGCAACTCTAATTTTGAAAATAAATAATTTTTAAGCACTTTCATTTTAAAATTAATTCTAACTATTTTTGTAAATTATGATAAAATTTCTACAAATTTTGCCATTTCCCACTAATTTCGACACTCGACAGCATTATAGCACATGGACCAGTGCTGGAAGAGGCCAAAAATCATGTCTAACTCACAGTGATGCCTGGAGCAGCACTCTGCCAGACAGATGACTGCCATTAGTAGGCCACATTCAGATTGTATAGTCAAGCAACAAAGAAGCATCGGCAGACTTATATCTTGTCCACACACATCTTAGTGCCTCCTATTTTGTCACAATTAATTGCCAGTTGGCCATAAAGGCTTAGTTTACTCTAATTATTTGTTTTCAAAATTTATTTATCAAAAGTGGCTTTGACAACTTTTTTGAAGAATTACGGTAATAGCTGAGCAAGTGACTCTCTTATTGCTAGATAAAAGGTCAGTCAGTTGCTCTAGTGGTGACAACACCACTAAAACTGAATCTATTACGTCAAAATCTTGCCGTGTAGGCAGCAAGTGGCTTGTTTTCCTGTCATTTCCAAGAACAATGCAAATGGTCTCTATTTGCTCTTTAATCCTTTCTAGCATAGATGATGTCGAAGCCCAGCGAGTAGATACATTACTTTTCAGCTTCTTTAGTGGCACCCCTCTTTGTTGTTGAACATCAGTAAGACCACTGGCTCTTGTCCAGCTAGAAGAAAAAGCAGACACAATCTGGCGACATAAACGAAGAACACATTCAACTCTGATCAGACAAACTCCTCTTTATAGCCAGATCTAAATTATGATCGAAGCAGGATAGCTGTTTGCAATTCAATAATTGGCATGCCAGATTGACATTTGACGCATTGTCAGTTGTAGTGGCAACTTTGTTGCTCTCGTCAAGGTTCCATTGTTTAAGAGTTGACAAAAAGGCATCCTGCAAGTTGACAACAGTGAGGCTTTCAGGCATAAAATGTGCTTGAAGACAATGACTTTGCAAAACCCAGTTATTGTCAATGTAGTGAACTGTATAATTAAGTAGAGATCCATGGTATCAGAAGACCACCGGTCAGTTGTGTGGCTGAACAGTAGAACTTGTGATTTGTCATATTACTCTTCATACTAGCTCATAAATACATCATAAAGAGACGGAATTGCAATTCTACTAAAGTAATCTTTATGTGGTAGTTGATGGCTTGAATCATTTCCCTCAATCAACTTCTGTCAACTTGATACAATGGTACCATAGTTTTAGCCAGAAAATGAGTAACAGCCTTTGTCATTCTCTCTTGTTCTGTAGAACTAGTACTAATCATTTGTGTCTTGGCTAAACATTGTTCCATTGTCTGCTGCTCTGAGTTTCCTTGTTTGCTGCAACTTGCTTTAGATGAACTGGATAAAGTAGGTTTCACCTCAAGGTAGTTCTCAGGGTGTTTCTTTTGAAGGTGAGAGTAAAGGTTACTTGTATATCCCCCACTTAGCTGATACTTTTAAGTGGCAAATCCGGCAAACGGGTACATCACTGCTCTGAGGCTTTCCACTATCGTCTACAACTAGTCCAAAGTATCTCCAACCTTAGATGTTGTGTTTGGCTTGCTAACTAGTCGTGGTTCTGTCTGGTTGACCCAGCATCACTCAAAGTATCATCAACAAAAAAATTGTAACATCAGCCATTTGTAACATGTGGGTTTTTAATAATGATATTTGGTATATGCTATTTTTCTCACAGTATAAAAAAAACAGACTATACGGTATAATTATAGTACCGCCACACCGCTCAGCACTAGTCTGACCTATAATATAATTGAGATCAGGACAATGCCATGTCAATGACTTTGGTCTGCATTGCACCTAAAACAATTAATTGGTCACAGTTTTTTCTATACATAATCGATTGCAATGATTTTTGTATAAATAAATCTCCTCTACTCACTAGCAATCCCTCCAGGCCTCAAAAATTTATCATATGAAGCAAAGGACGAACAGGTTATTTTAGTTCTTGCTGTAATATATTAGCATACAACCATAATACATACATGTCACTGCCTTACATGTATTTGTTACTCTCTCTTGCAATTTAGGAGCATGACCGTCATTGTTATAGCACCATTTAGCTTCTATTTGCTGTCTTTTACACAATAAACATTCCAGCAAAACTTTGCTATGGTGTGCTTCAATAAATAACTTCACATTTTGATGTAAATTTCAAGAAAAGTCAAATGAGAGCCAAACTTGCAACATAAAATACAGCTCATGGTAGTGATGATACCAGTATTGTATGATATACATCTAACAACTAGCACAATACAGTATTAGCTATAACTAAGCAGCAAAAGGGGTCAACACTTACGCAACTGCACTATGTGTAAGCTTTTTCTTTCAATTATTACAAATATTGTAATCGTTTAGCAAAAAAGTCAGGTTTGTTCTACTTTAAAAAACATTTATTTGACTCTTACCTACTTTTATTCACCTTTAAGATATGAGAAGCACTGTTAAAACAGGTTGAAAAAGTCATCAATTATTTATTGCTTTAGTCTTCACAGTATACGATGTTCTAAGTAAAATACTTGATGAACAGTGTAACATCTAAATAGTTACACTCTCAACTCAAATAATGAATAACAAATGAATAAGACTAAATAATCAAATGAGAGATTAAACCGAAACAGGACCGAGCAGACTTTGCTGCTCGGTCCTGTTTCAGTTTAATGCAAACGTCCAGTAAAGCTCAATAGGGTCTACTCGTCTTACAACTTGTATGTAGCATCTTCACTACAAATTCAATTTTATATCTCGAGACAGCGGGACACTTGTGAAGCCTTTCATATGTGCCAACAATTAATTGGCTAGTTACTATGCTACATTATCACGGTCAGAGATACCGCGGCCATTGAGTTGTCCTTATTCAAATAATTTTCATCATTCGAGTTCCAATCTAACCTCTGGGCAGGCATCGCACACCATTACTTCAGGCCCTTGGCCCTTTGCTGATGGCTAAGTTTTTGGTAAACAGTCGGCGCCCCCTCTTATCTTAAACAGAGGTACCTCTCAATTATATCTTAGGAGCCGTCCCACCCGATTATGATTCTCATTAAATCGGAATCCTTGGGCTGTGTTCAATGGCTTGAATCCCACTGCGGTGGGATTTCTTTAACAAATCGTTATTTACATATTTGCCCTCGTCACACACTGAAGCATTACTCATATTCGCATCATCACAACTGATTCCGGCTCTTGCCATCATTATCAATACAGTCCGTTCGGCTACCTTGGTTGATTTCTCTTCTCTTCAGAGTTTCGGGGTGAAACACAACCCACCAATGCGGTTTGTGTCCCATTGGGTTTAATTAACCACTTATATTTTCAGTGTCCGTTAGTCATTCAGGTGAACTTCTATGTAATCTTTCAAAGATAGCTGGTTCCAAGCCTACTTTCCCATTGTCTCTCCTTCTTCCTTACATACTCAACCCATACTTCGTGCCCTTCTGATCTGGGCTGTTCCCCTCTCGACAGTCAACCTTCACACCAACTGTCTGTCACTCTTTCCCTCCGCACATTTTGCCCACATAAGTACTTAGGTACCACCAACCGCAGGTTGGTGGTTGGTCGCTTGTGATGCTTTCATGGTTTGACTGAACACAGAGCAGATATCTGCCCTGGGCCCAATCAATGCCCTACCATGCAGGGGTAATTTATTTTATACAGCAACACACTACTTAAATAGCTTTTGTCGAAAACCAGATATCGCCAAGTTTGATTGGCCTTTGACCACTTACAACAGGTCTTCCAGGATTTTTGCCACAACCACTGGTGCGTCCCTCAATTTTGCCTTGCGACAAGTTTCAGACTGCTCATGATTAGATCACTTGGTTTCAGGTCGTATTTGACTCGTGCCTCACCTGGCTCGCTTTCGCTACACCTCCGTCCATTGACTTAAATTTGCCAAATATTTTACTCATGAAACCCATTATACAAAAGGTACAATGACTACATCTGCTATAATGTGCAATAAATTTCCGTTTTCACCATTCTTTCAGCCTTCCCTCACGGCACTCCCTCTCTCGGTGCATAACTTTTCGTGATGTTGAATGTGTGGTTCACCCTTCTTCAAATTATTCTACTTCCCGAATATGCGGGGGTCTAATGACTAAAACGTAGGTTACAAAGTAAATTACGGGCCTGTTACCCTCTGCGGTTTAACTTACTTTTCCACCTTGCTCCGCTTTCGCTTGCCACTACTCCGGCATCTTGCTTGATTTATCCCTTCTGGTACTAAGATGTTTCAATTCCCAGGAGCTGGGGTCCCCTCGCCCATTTATATTTCAACCCAAACAAGCCGGCTTTTGCCAAATAACAGTTCTGCATTGGCCAGTGAAAATTGCACTGCCATCCATTTCTGTCTTTACTTCTCCTTTCTGCCATTTATTGTCCATTCTTTTCTTACTTAACCTTTGTCTTTCTCCCTCCTCTGGGACAATTGAATTTAAAATAATTGCTGTATTACACTCGTGTTCAATTGAAGCGTCCTCAGAACTCCGCAATCCTGCTAAACTGCAATATCCTGTAACTTCTTGAATAACTTTTTCACGAACACTATGAGGAAATACTCATGTAGCTAAGGTAGCTCTCAGTGAAGGATTGTTCAGGAATTTCAGGAAATATATTTAGTAATGAGTTCACATTAACTGGTACAATAATATACCATGACTGACCATCAAAAACCTTTGGCCTAGGTTAAAGACAAAACGCTACAGGATCTTGTGAAAACTTGGAGACATCAAGCATTTTGACCAAACACAATTGCGATCCAGGTAAAGCATAACACTAGACAGCTTTTGTCTTTCCATGAAAATCCTTAAGATTATTTTTGGTAATGTACTACCAAAAAAGTAGTGCTTGGAGAATAACGTGTAAACTGCTCATTCTTGAGATCAAGCTACTTCTGTCCTCCACAATGAGAAACATGCAACCCAATATTGAAGACCAAATTAGTTATTAAAAAAATACAACTTTTCCCCACATAAGTTTTTTATTCTCTTCCATTACAGCTGCTGACTTCATTTTTAGCACCCAATCCTTGTGCATATGAAGAGATAAACAAGGTAGTTAAAGTGCTATGAAGTTCGCTAAACCTTCATTCAGATCTGTCAAACAAATGAAAAGGCACTCGATTTCACCTACAAATCTAAAAGAGCCCACAAAGCAAGAGGTAAATTGATTTAGGATGGTACTGAGTGCCATTATCTTGTCAAGTCTCCATTACATATCTATACAGCTACTTGCACATTAACGGAGCATCATGTGTTACAATTTATGTTATGTGGGTGGGGATCCCTTTGATGTCAAGGCATAGCAATAACAAAAAATTAATATATGGCTCCAAGTGTAAAGTCAAATTTGTACACACCTTCTTTCAAACTTATGCATTTTTAATATCTCTGCAAAATGCAACAGTAAGTACTCAGCAAAAATACTTTTTCATGCTATGCAGTAACATCAATAGAATACAAAAGCTACACCATACTTAATTGATACTTTATAATCAGTTAGATTAAATTAAAATGGTTTCTTAAATGGTCGAGCAACACCACCAAAACGAAGCTGTCCTGACTCTTTTTGTCCACCAAAACCTCCACCTAAAAAAATTAATCAGTATTTTGGAAAAGCAATTACCAACCATAACGACGAGGTTTCCACCCAGGTAATATTCTTTCATATTCCATTTCTATTATAGCTTCAGATCCATTAATCAAAATACCACACCGCTTCTACAAAAAAATTGAAGACATTACTATATGATAGCATTTTTCCTAACTTCCAATAGGTCTATTGCTTCATATGTATGTTCGTACTCAAGAAATGCATACCGCCTAGACTGTCCAGTCACTGCAAACATATGACAGACAAAACACAAATGCAAAAGATTTATATTTCAGATTAAATTACATTAACTGCCATTTTTATTTATGAATCTGATTCTTACAACCCAAGTTTGTTGCTCCTAAATTGTTTTCAACCACGTGAACTTTATCATTTTCTATTTACAAGTAAAACAATCAAATTGCAATCATCTTAAACTTGACATGTTTATTTGCACTCGAAATGGGTAGTACTTGCATAAACACATAAAAATAGGGCCTACAATGAAATAAGCATACTAAATGCAGCATCAAAATTTAAGCATTCTGCTGAACCATATCATGTCACTAATACATTTACATTCATTTTTTTTATAGAAACAGTAGAAATAATATAGCCCATATACTTTGCCAAAGGCTCCTGCTTTGTTGGGAATTTTATTAATGTGGTACCTTTATTTAGCAGAATTTCGCCCACTTCATAAAAGCTGCCTAAACTTTGCAGCCCTCTTATACTAGAAAAAGGTGTTTTTATGCTTAATGGACTTTTTTGATGACCTTATTTAGAGCAAAGGTCTCCATTTATACAACTGGCATGGCTCTAAATTTTGTCTAAGAGGAAAGTAAAGATTTTTAAAGACTTCTATTTTTGTTTTATCTTCTTCATGTCCTTTCAATTTATTTTGCAAAGTGTATCTTAATACTAAACGACTACTTCAAAACTATTCTACTCTAAAAGGCTATGTGCAAATTTACATCCATCAGCTCATGCTCTAACAAAGCAAAAAGTCATACTATGACTGCTGGACCACGCCAAAAATGTGCATGCTGCCATTTTCTTATCCCCTGTTGAAGGCCTGCTTGCAAATGCAATGAGTTTCTCACTTTGTTCCTTTATCTGATGAGAAATCATAGCACCAACTCAGTATGGCAATGCATCAGATGGCAATGTTAGGGGCTCCTCTGAATCAAAGTGTGTAAAAACTCTGGCAGACATCAGCTGTTTCTTATTTGTAGACCCTATGGGCCACTAACTTTTAGAAGCAATTATAGATACCATATATGAGACATTATTAGTAATCTGCCGTGTCCTAACTGCATTCTTAATGAATAAAATTTGAAATTCTTTTGCTGGACAGCAAAACAAATGGATAGGAGACCAAAAGCAGCCTTTGTAAACAAGTCGCTTCAAGTGCAAATACAGATTTTTCTCAGGAGACATTCTAGGCTTTATTTTTCACTGTTACTGGCATTTATTGCCACTCAGGTAAGCTCTGGGAGCAACAAAGGCCTCTTGCTCCATTTTTCTCCATGTAGCTACACTGTATCTTGCTGTCCAAATCATGTGTGTGGGTGGATACCGTAATGCAATAATTAATTGCAGAAATTAGCACTCAGTAGTGTCTATAAAGTCATTTTCTCTTTTTCCGAAATCCAATTCATATCCTTCTGTAACAAATTGCGTAAAGGTGCCAGCATATCAGACAGTTTTAGGAATAAACTTCCCATAATAGTTTACTGTGGGGCTCCTCTGAATCAAAGTGTACAGAACTCTGGCAAATGTTAGCTGTTTCTTAGTTTATGAAATAAAGTCATTGGCTCTTATCCCTAAATCCATTTCATATCCTTCTTGTAACAACTTGATTAAAGGTGCCAGCATACCAGAAAATTTAGGAATAAACTTCCCATTATAGTTTACTGCACCCAGAAATGATTTCAAATGCTTAATATTGGTAGGAGCAACATTATCCTGTAGTGCCTTCACTTCTACAGACAGGGTAGGATTCCTTAGCAGAGATGATGCCACCTAAGTACTGTATGCTAAGCATCAAGAAAGCTGACATAGCATGACTGGACCAAAATCCAGCTCTTTCAAATAGAGTCAGAGATTGATCAAACTTTGGTGTTCTTGTATGGTTTTCCCAATGACTAGAATGTCATTTATGTACACTGCTACTCTGTGAAGTCCTCTTAGGACACTGTCAATGACCCTTTATAAAATTGCTAGTGTAGATGATATTCCTAATGGCAATCAAGTAAAATGAAACAGATCTTTACCATTTTTGACGCTAATGTATTTCCTTGAATCTTCATCTAAAGGAATCTGTTGAACTGCACTAGTGACATAAAGGTTAGAGAAGTTCTTTCCTCCCTCTAACCATGAAAAGATATCTATCAGTGTTAATGGATATTTATCCAGTTTGGATGTCGCATGGAGAGTATATAGTTTTGTAATCTCCAAAAATTTGGAGAGATTCATTTGTCTTTACTTACCACTGGGACAATGGGAAAATTCTATTGGCTATATTATTCCTTTCCCTTGTAGTCTGTCAAATTCAAGCATTTACTTTGTCTTAAAGTGCGTATTTTGCCTCACAAAATTTGGTGTTGAAATTTGGTGAACATAAATTGATGCTGTGTAGCCTTGTCCAAATCCTAAGTCCTTTTTGAACATCCCTGAGTGATTTTGTAGAATTGTGTGAAGCTCAAAATCCTTTTCTTCAGTTATTTTGTGCAGCAACTTAAATCTTTACTTGTCAGTTCTTTTAAAGTAAACTGGGCCCATTTGCCAGCAATCATTAGCAAAGGTAATTTATTTGTCTCTCCCTTATAGGTCACAGTTACCATAACTGATCCATAAACTTTTTGGAACTCTCACAAATAAGCACGTCTTTAGGTCCTTGTCTCAATCAATTGAGGTGGATTGTCCCTCCAAAGTTAATAATAGGAACTTTTACTTATAAGTGATAATGATGCTCCTGCATCAAATTCCATGAGTAGATCAGCTTAATTTGCATAACTGTCATTACATTTGTCGATTCGAAATTAAAGTAAAGTGATGCTTTAGACTGTTCTTCATCTTACATCTCTCGCATGCCACTTTGTAAATATTCTGTAATTTTTCTCTCTGAATGTAGAGCAACATACTCTAGCTATAATGTCCTTTCTTCTTTACATCTAAACAATATGCGTCACTCAAAAGGTAATTCTTTTAAACATGATAAGTGTGCTTATCTGTTTCTGTAGTGTGCAATTTCCAGCTTACTTTTCTTTGATGTTAGCAGCAATTCATGGTCAGTACCCTTTTGTTTGCTTAAAAAGATCTTGAAAATCTCAAATTGCTGTCTCTGCTGGCAGACAGAAGCTTTCTTAAATGTGAAGTCAGGCTAATCAAGTAGACGTTGCTAGATCCCACTGTCTCACACTCCACACACAAGCCTATCTCTTAGCATGTCCTTCAAAACACCTGTTTTCCCCTCTTTTTGATTTCCCATAATAAAATTATATCACTGCACTATAAAGAATGCTAAAGGTTGGCAACAATATCTCTGATTAATTGGTACATGGATGCACTAAACACACAGAGGAGTATTACCCTTTGCTTTTCTGCTATCTCAAGATCATTGGCTAGAAATTATTCCTTCAATCTTTCTGTACAGGCAGTCCAAGTCTCTATAGCAGAATTAAAGATCACTGAGTGGTCATTGTTTTTTACCCTCATCACCATCTGTTGTATTTGTACTACTTTTAATAATCAGAACTAGTAATAACTGTGACAAACAATGACAATTGATAACTTGGTAACTGACTGACTGAGGAACTAAATTGCAAGCACATTAAATGTGTATTATGTATCATACTAAACAGGTCTATACACAAAAAATTAACCTGACCACATCAAAGGATGATGTCATAATTATGGTAATTATATACACATGTATATGTGTATTACATATCATTTTAAACAGGTCTATATACAGAAATACATACCTGAGATGGGTGTAAGTATGTGATATAGCCTGAGGGCTGCAGACCTAAAGGCTATATTACATCCAAAGACCCCCACAAAAGTTCTATACCTTTTGTATATTGACCGTTTGTTAAATAAGATCATATTGATGACAGCATTTCTGAATAGCAGGTAAATAAAAAAATATAAGCATAACTGTGTAGAAATATTCCTACTAGACGAACGAAGAACATTAAAGGGGCGAGCCTAAGCAAGTCACATTGCATTATTTATGAGATAGTATACATTCCATTAGCTAGTCACCTGATCAGTTATGAAATCTCTGCAACAATTATTATTATTATTATTATTATTATTATTATTATTATTATTATTATTATTATTATTATGAACTTAACAATATAAGGCAAATAGACGAAGAGACAAGAGACAAAGGACAGAGAATACTAATGGACAGAAACAACATGTGCTGCAGCCACAAAATGAATAAATGAAATGGATATAGCAAGCATTAAAGATCTATTAGAAGCAGTCACTGAACAATTTGTACTTTGAAGTTTGTAATTCCACTTTGTTAACTTCCTTGCTGCTAGAGATGACTCAGTCACAGCACAGCAGAAATCATTCCATGCAGCTTTCTCATTGCAGCATTCAGCTTATCAGAGTCCTTAATATTAATGAAAAGATTGTATATCTGCTTTCCTAATCTTCCTTGCTGCTAAAGATGTCTTTGAAGATCAGCTTAGTCTTGTCTTGCTGACCATTTGCTTCAAATAAGCTCAAATTTGCCTGCTAGCTGCCATTTTATTCATTGTGACTACACCCGCTTTCAATGAAGATTAGGCTATTTAACTTCAACAATAGTTAGATGATCCTACTGCCAATACAGGCATTGTTTTGCCTTAGTGGGGCGAGCTCGGGCTCAACCCAATAATTGTTTTTGCACCTTGCATGATTAGCTGGCGAATTAATAAGACTTGTAGTGAACTTATGACGTCACATCTCATGCATATTCATGATATCTCTTGATATATATATATATATACCATAGTTCTTCTAAAAATTTGCCATAGTCACTTTTGATAAATAAAAATTTGAAAACAAATAATTAGAGTAAACTAAGCTTTTATGGCCAAATAGCAATTATGACGAAAAAGGAGGCACAAAGATGCATGTTTGGACAAGGTATAAGTCTGTCGAGGCTTCTTTGTTGCTTGACTAATACATCTCTGAATCTTGAACTTAGGCCTACTAATGGCAGTCATCTGTCCGGTGGAGTGCTGCTCAAGGTATCACTGTGAGTTAGACATGATTTTTGGCCTCTTCCAGCACAGGTCCATGTGTTATAATGCTGTCGAGTGTCGAAATTGGAGGGAAATGGCGAAATTAGAAGAACTTTCATAATGATTTACAAAACAAATAATTAGAATTAATTTTGAAATAAAAGTGCTTAAAAATTATTTATTTTCGAAATTAGAGGTGCAAAACTTTAGAAGAATTACGGTATATTGCATGGTGTGTTTTATTGATCAATCTTTGGGTGTCAACACAAGGTAAATGTGAGCACTAAATGGCAAGCAGCATATCTGCTTCTCTATCCCTAAATCTAGCCACAACACATATTCCCATTCACTAATTTGGTGACCCTGACCCGGACGGCCCTGTCGACCCACTGCTCAAGGTTAAGCTACACAGCAAACACAGTACATGTGCTAGGTATTCTCTGCTTAGTCCTGTTTCTAGTTTAGCTAGTCCACACCATTTTTTCTATTGCAGCTCTCATCCTACTCTGGCAACTCACTGTTAGAAGGATCACAACTCGGCCGCAACAGCACTCACTCTAATATCAGCCTCACTCTTCACTCGGCTCACTCTTTTGCCTCTTGATCTCTTAGCCTACAGACTCACTGATGATTAGCTCTGATAAGTTGTGAAACACTCCATGGCATGTTACTTCTCACTACTCAGAGCTGTACCATCACTCTCTATCTCTTGCTCATAGTTTTGGTCACACTCTTGTCTTCTTTCAACAAATGTAATCGCAGTGGATATTTAGCCGTGACCGGTTCTTCAAAATTATGGTTATTTGACCGGCGCAAAAATTTGATTGGTGAGGGTCATGTGATAATGATGAAATTTAGTTTAAAAAGGCGGCTAAAGAGCCTTGCTCATCTGATGTCCATTTGGCGTATTCTGACTCTGATACAGATAGTTTGGTGGAGCTTCTTGAAGAAAGCTTGCGAAAGAGAGACTCAGAATCAATATTATACGTGGGAAACGAGTTTGCCTCACTTTATGAAGTGACAGCAGCAATGGAAACTTTTGAAGCTGAGCAGAATGTCACGTATTGGCGCCGTGATACTCGAACATTTGAGGCAGCCCAGAAGCGAATCAATGTGATAGGTAACCCTGACATAATTGTGTGAAGGGTGGCAGGAAATGAGTCTCAAGGAAAAGGAAAAAGGCCTAACCAGAGGTATATCCAAATTTATTATTAATTATTATAAATCATTTTAATTGTTGTTTAGCACTTTTTGTGATTCATGTGGTTTGTATGTTCAATTTCGTGCAGCTAAAGATGGAAAAAAGACAGTAATTGTTAGTATGAGTTTAAAACACAATCATGCTGTCAGCACAGTATGAATAGTGTTATAATTTATAATCCATTATGATTATGTGTATTTGTATTTATAGGAAACATTTAAATTTTTACCTAAAAACAGACAAATGTCTTCCAATGATTTGGATGATGTGAAACATATTTTGAAGACAAGACCAAATAAGAAGCTATTGCAAAACCACATAAAGCAGACCACAGGTAAATTAGTCACATTACGAGATATCACCAATATTACCAGGAAAACTGCTGGTCAGTTCACAGATCTAGAGTCTATGATATGTGAATTAAGGAAGACTGAAGGTACTGTGTAAAGGGATGCATTGTTGTTATGTAATATACTGTATAGGAAACACTGTTGAGATTGTTTCTAATGAAGACAATTGCTTTAAAGGAATGTTCTATCAAGACCAGCATATGAAGAATAAGTTTTTTAGTTTTCCTGAGCTACTTCTTGTTGATGCTACTTATAAACTAAACAACTTGAGAATTAGTAGTAGACGGGAATGGTGAAAGCGAGAT
>NW_003546378.1:171936-182303 GCF_000090795.2 Amphimedon queenslandica | reverse complement strand
GGAGCTAGACGGTTCACAGATAGGTTGCGATGGGTGCCTAGAATGGTTCCATTTCAATTGTGTTGGAATAAAGGATAATCCAAAAAGAAAAACATGATTTTGTCTCTCATGCTTATGGAAATGTTTGATTTCAAAATTTTTCATTTAATAATAGATTTTATAAGGTATAGACAGAGAAAAATAACAGAGGAGGGGAGACACAAATTTTAAAACACCTTGATGGGTTATCAGCAAGAGCTGCTGATACCCAGGAGATCAAAAATTGTAGCTCTAGTTATAAAAAGCAAGAGGAAATAGGAGGAAAGATTGACAAAAACAGAAAAGGAGTAAATAACAAAAGAATTAGGTGGTGCACTTGAAGGGTTGAATAAATCAGTGTTCTAATTCAGTTGAGGTAGAGCATTCCACAGTACATCTTGCAAAGGCTCTTATGAAATTCTGAAGTTCACATTTTTCTCCTTAGGTTAAAATGTCACGTGACTGACATTACCGGTCAAATAGCCATAATTTTGAACAACCGGTCACGGCTAAATATCCACTGCGAAATGTAATTGTTCAACCATGTGGACATCACGCTTGCTATCACCTTTTGACCTGTACCTTGTGGTAAACAAGGCGTTTCCTGTGGTCTCAACACCTCCCTCAGTTATTTTAGTATTCAGACTGGAGCAGCATAATTTACACACCTCTTAATCTGTTATTAGCTACAGTGTCTCTTATAACCTCTAGACACTCAATCATAGTGTGATGCCTGATTCATTCTGGTCCCTACGGCACTTGATTCGAGACACCATGGTAGGAATGATACTGTCACTACTGGCAACAATACTTCTACCAGTGCCATGTCTAATCTCTCTACTCCATCTCACTCAACTATACTGCTCTCAATGCTCGTGATCTGCTCAAGTTGTTTTTCATTTGTATTGACTGTTCGTCTGGGAGGGGAATACTGTATTGAACTCATGACATCACATCTGATGCATATTCATGATATCTCTTAAAATATATATTGCATGCTGTGTTTTTATTGATCAGTGATTGGGTGTCAACACAAAATAAATGTGAGCACTCTATGGCAAGCAGCATATCTGCTTCTCCATCCCTAACTCTAGCCACAACACACATATTTCCATACACTAAAGACTTACAGAGGTTGTATCCACGTTTTAATGCTTATACAGAAGTCTTTAGACAGTATTTCGATGTTCTTTTGCTGCTAGAAAGCTTATAACTTTGTCCTGTACATAAGCCGTCATTTTTTTACCGTGACCACACCAACTATACAATATCCCAGTTCAGTTTGGGATGGACGTGGAAGCAACTGCATGAAATTTGAAAAATGTAGTTATGTCACAAAATGATGTAAATAATGATATTTATGAAGGAATGGTAGCTGCGTTGTTTCACTCTTAAAACAGTCTTGCTGCTGCTGATAAGCAGTACAATAGCTGCTGGAGTCAACTAGTTTTCATAAAGGCCATCATTATCAGAAGATCTTGCTCCAATAGCTTTTTAAAAGAATTATCACTGTGGGCACTCGACTACATGTGCTTATCAAAGGTGCCTAATTTTGAGTAGATCTGGACGTCATCAATACGTAGAAAAAATTTTTAAATGCCTTAGCAACGCATATAGCAACAATAATGTTTTTTAAAACACATGTGACCCATGGGGGAAGCCCCACAGAACCATTCTGCCTCCTCAGCTAAATTTGGCAGGAATTGAGCTTTACTTTCGTATTTTTTATGAAGGCCTAGGAACTTGTGGTGGTAGCGCTTTAAAAGTAAAGAAAGGGAGCAACTTGGTATGACTACAGCACTTTACTATAAGTTTGTTGTATTATGGAGCGCTTTGGTGAGAAAAGAAGACTACCTTCTTCATAAGATAGGTCTGCTAGCTTGGCTTTTACAATTTTTTTGCATGCAGAAACAAGAGGTGAAACCGAAGGAAGAAACCGAAGGAAGAGAAATGTGAGAAAGAGGAGTGTGATGTTTTTGTAGTAACGAGAGCCAGTGCCAGGGAACAACAGAGTCTAGAGGAAGAGAGACAGCAGCAGGAGGAAGACTCAGGAGTGCAACCTAACCCAACTGAGCTAGGAGATGAGGAGATGGTGTTAGACACACAGGAGTGTACAGAAGAGTAACCACTTACTGGAATGAACACTGATTTTGATGTACTAGATGACAGCCTTTTTATTGAGCCTCAAGAAAACATGAGATTGACTAGGAGCCAGAGACGAAGCATACATGAGAGATGCCAAAGATTAGTACTACACTATGTACAACCATGGATGACTTCAAGAAGTGGCAGGAAACATTGGATGGAGTGAGACAAGCGGTAATGGGGAAACTACAAGGTAAGAGAGTCCAATTCTTTGAGCAGGATGGACTGTTATTTTGGAAATGGAAAGATCAGAATGGAGAAGATACGTAAAAGCTTGTAGTACCAGAGATGCAGGAATGAGATAATGAAGATTGTCCATGATACACCCTTTGCTGGATACTAAGGGAGAGAGAAGACTATACAAAGAATATTACAGCGGTTTTATTGGCCTGGAATTTTCAGAGATGTGGCTTACTATTGTCGAAGTTGCTCAAGTTGTCAAAAGTCATCATCAAAAGGAGTACTGCAGGCCCCATTAGTGCCCCTACCAATAGTGGCTACACCATTCAAATGGATTGCAATAGATATTGTTGGGCCACTACCGAAAAGCAGATCAGGGAAGCAATATATACTAGTGATTTGTGATTATGCGACTCGATTCCTGGAAGCTATACCAATGAAGTCAATCGATGCAGCCCATATCACAGAGGAACTATTGCATTTATTTGCAAGAGTGGGAGTACAAGAAGAAATGCTCACTGATCAGTGGAGTAATTTCACGTCACAATTGTTGACGGAGATCTACCAAATGTTACGAGTACGACCTATCAGGACAACACGCTACCATCCACAGACAGATGGGTTGGTAGAGAGGTTTAACGGGACACTGAAGAGTATGTTGAGGAAAGCGGTTACAAAGGAAGGGAAGGACTGGGACAAACTGATACCCTATTTACTATTCGCTTATCAAGAGGTGCCACAAGCGTCAATGGGGTTTTCCCCACTTGAATTGCTCTATAGAAGGACTGTAAGGGGACCATTATATGTGATACAGGACACATGGAAAACCACTAAGGATGAAGATGAAAGTGTTATTGTCCATGTACTAATAATACAAGAGCAACTGGAGAAGATGAAAGATATAGTGAAAGAGAACTTAAAAGCAACACAGAATTTACAGAAGAACACCTATAATAAAAGAGTTTGTGACAGGAGCTTTAAAGAAAGAGATAGAGTGTTAGTGATACTACCAACATCAAGCAAGAAGTTGTTCACACAGTGGAAAGGACCCTATAAAATACTCAGACTAGGACTGGAAAAGTTACTTACGAGGTATACATGCATGATCAACGTAAACAGAGGGACAAATTTCATGTTAATTTGCTACGTAAACGGAATGAGAGGATACTGGAAGAAATAGTTTGCTTTACTGAGTCGGATGAAAATGTGTTAGAGGAAGAGACAGTAGTGGAGAATGGTGAGGATCATCCAAATTGTAAGTTGAGAGTAGGTGAGAAGCTGACAGAGGAACACAAAGCAATTTTACATGGACTTGTAGCGAGGTTCTCAGATGTGTTTAGAGGTGAACCTGGACAGACTACTATTGGGGAGCACAGGATACATACAGGAACTGCTGGACCAGTTAAGTTACCACAATATAGGGTACGCTATGCCCATAGAGAAACCTTGAAGCAGGAACTGGAGAACAAGCTAGAAAGTGGGATTATAGAGCCATCAATGGCTGAGTCCAATTGTATTAGTATGCAAGAAAGATGGTACTGTGAGACTATGTGTGGATTATAGATGGCTTAATGAACTATCAACTATGGACGCATATCCCATGCCTAGAATAGATGACATCATCGACCAAGTGGGTAAGGCAAAGTAACTCTCTACTTTAGATTTAACTAAAGGTTACTGGCAAGTTCCTGTAGCCAAGGAAGACCAACCAAAGACCAGTTTGCCACACCATTCGGACTGTATCAATTTACTGTGATGCCATTCGGGCTAAAGGGAGCTCTTGCAACATTTCAGAGACTGATGGATTGTGTTATCAGAGGATTAAAGAGTTTTGTGTCAGCATACCTTCACGATATTATTGTATTCAGTGAATCCTTTGATGAGCATGCTGAGCATTTGGAGAGGATCTTATTACGATTGAGAGAGGCTGGACTTACTGCAAAGCCCCAGAAGTGTACTCTTGGGACTGACCACTGCTCTTATTTTGGACATATTATTGGAGGAGGAAAGGTTCAACCAGAACTAGATAAACTACATGCAGTGAAGGAGTATCCTGTTCCCAAGACGAAGAAAGAAGTTCAAGGATTTCTTAGACTAGCGGGATATTATAGGAGGTTTATAGCCAACTTTTCAGCTATTGCCAGCCCACTCTCTGACCTCACTAAGAAGATGGAACCAACTGCTGCTAAGTGGACCACAAGTTGTGACAAAGCGTTCAACCAACTGAAAGACTTATTATGCCAGTCACCTGTGTTACATAGTCCAGACTTTAACAAGGAATTCATTTTACAGACGGATGCATCAGAAAGAGGTGTTGGAGCTGTGTTGAGTCAACTGGATAATGAAGGGAGAGATCATTCAATTGCATATTTTAGCAAGAAGTTGCTACCCTGGGAAGAGCGTAAATCAACTATTGAGAAAGAAAGTTTGGCAATTAAGCTTGGAATTCATGCATTCAAGATATATCTCTTGGGAAAGCCGTTTCAGTTACAGACAGACCATTGTGCATTAGTATGGCTCAACAATCTTAAAAACAAAAACTTCAAGACTGACACGGTGGAGCCTTTCAGTACAACCCTTTAATTTTACTGTCAGTCATCAAACAGGGAGGTTAAATGCAAATGCAGACTCGCTCTCGAATTTCGTCGTCAAGAGGTACCGTATAGCCAAAAATTTTCAAGGCTTAAAATTTCGTGAAAAATGAAATTTATGGAGAAATTTTAAATTCCTTGATAAATATTTTCGTGATTTTATTTTAATAATAATAATGACCACACCTTATTTAATTAAAACATGGCAGATTCAATATTTGAGACGGACTCTTGTGTCAAGGGGCACCATGTCTACAAATCAGTGTGGACACCAGTGATGGGGAAGATCATCATCATCTTTGACCTAGGCAGTATGCTTAAAATAGCAATACAGAGTAACAGAGACATCATCTTTACCAAGAACACGACTTGACACAAGGGCACATTTATTAGTAAGGCATGGTTAACCACACCTCTCAATTAATATTTATTTACGGGGGCTTAATTTTTTGTGATGCAAACAGTGATCACAAAAATACGAAAATTTATTCCTCACAAAATTTTTTGGCTATATGGTACTTGACGCTGGAGAAGGAGGGAGGATGTAAGGACCTATGTCTATGTATGAATTACTATTTTACTCTAATTGTATTGTATTATGTTACTGACTGGAACACTCTAGAAAATATGCATTATATCTGTACTGTATTATTGTACTTTCTGGAACCCTCCAGGAGGCTGTGTAACCTTCATGTATTTGTGTGTCCAGAAGTTTCTGGAACTTTGTCTTTTGTATAAATAGAGTTGAGAGTTGGTGTTTTGCTGATCTCCACTAGTTTAATCTAATAATTTTTTTAAAAGTCAAATCGATCTTTGACACATAGTGCAGGTTGAGTGCGTGGGCACAATGCACCCATGTTGTGTACACAATAAGTAAAGTTATAGCTGAGCGGTACTGCATGGAAAGAAAGAAGAGATTGTTCACTCATTACTTGAATTAATGGTATATGGAATAGTGTTTCTCCAATGACATTACAGTGAAATTTTGCTTTCCTTAGATTTCCACCATCAGCTAAAAATTCACTGTATTTCTCTGACAAATGGTCCAGGGTTCTCACAGTGACTGATTGCCATGATGCTTTTGGTACTATTAAGTGGTCTGATGTAATAGAGCACCAAAGACAACAGTGGCAGCCTACTTTAAGTTATGTATAAAACTAAAATTTGATACTCACCAGAGGCTCCAGAGATATAGCATAGGAATTCATAGTCACCTGATACAAAGAGGCAGATTTGATAGGTCCTAACAAGTTACATGTAAGTTACACACAAGAGTAACCTCTAACTCACTTCCAATGGCTTTTTTGAATGTCTGAAACCTGCTCCTGGAATCTGCTTAAAGCAATTTGGAGGTTGGTAGACAAATCAGGCCCTTCAAATACTGCAAAAACACAGCTATTCTTTATGGAATTAGGCTTTCTGAGTTGACTATTTGTAAAAAAGCTTTGAATGATGTGCCACCTTTATCACCTCTTTGTTTGACCCATGCCTCAGTTGGTGGTATAAGGCCATTGTGCCATGTCAACTGTCCTAATCTGAATTACATTATATTAATTATGAACATGGTAAATGTAGTATAGCATAGTGTTAACCTTTCCTTTTCTTCTAGCAGGTGAAATAGAGTGCTCTTGAAATCAGTTACAAATGCCAATGGTGCTGGTCATAGCTCCTGTCCTAAACCCTTTGTCTTGAAGCTTAAAGAAACAGACTCTCCATGAATATCTATTTAGGACAGTTGAGCTTTCAAGGTGGTACGCTGCTTTAGCTCACTGGCAATGGAAACTCCCTAAGACTTCATCCATCTATTATAGGTTAGTATTGTGATGTGATAAAGAGGATCTGTACATGTACCTTCGCATTACTCTTAATTTCCTCCATGGAAGGCATAAATCTGATTTAAGGGCTAGCTTTTGCTCTGGGGGAACAGTGATCGTAAAATTAATCTCTTTTATTAATGCCTCTGCTGGTACTTTCTTAATTTCATCTGCCAATTGCTCCTCACTATCACCTATGCTTAATATCTCCCTTATGTTTGCTAGCTGCTCAGACCGTCTCCTTTTTGTGAATCGTGAAGATTCACTAGTAGAAGTTTCGGAATGAGAGATTCTTATTAGATGTAGTGGCTGAAATAAATATAATTAATGCATTTAATTATTTTTATTAATATTTACCCTTCCTCTTCTAGGCAGTGTGAGAGTTTAGTCTCCTTAATGATGAAACATTCTGGAGACTAGATTTGCAGCTGCTCTCTTCTCAAGATTGGTGGGCTCAGTAGCAAGTGGTACCCTAATCACCTCCTCAAGCGTAACATGCTCTGGTCGCTCATGGTGAGAACAATTCTCATTAGCAACTGAAAGAGGAACTGGATGACCACAAGTTTCACATTTCACAGGCACTTGACATAGTACCTTCTCTACGATAGGCGATAACCTCGAAAATATGGATGCTGTACATTTATGAGAACTGGAACAACCAGGAGAATGAAAAGTTTCTCCAGGTGACACATTGATGTAGCAAATGGAACAAGTAGGAAACTTACATGGCTGTATTTCAACTGGTTTTACCACAAAAGACTTACAAAATATACAGGTAAAGTCGTCTGCATGGGTACTAGGTTATGTAATGTTGATACGTCATTCCCAGGAAATCTGTATGCCACTGATTGTATGTGTTTTATTAGTGCAGATGGATGACCACCCGTTTTTTTTTCTTGGCCGACCAACTTTACACTTAGTATCACACATATCACAGTGGTGATCATTGTGTGGAAGCCATTGTGTTACATTATTAGTAACGCGGTAGTGTTAATAAGTAGGACTCATCCCATAACAATATGGCTGCCATGACTTTTGCAGCTTTGCTATACCAGAAAAATGAGCTCCTATGCTTACCAGACTTTTCAGGGGACCTTATCTTGACCAAGGAACTCGATTGGTACCACTAGCGTAGGTCTAACCTTGTCTAAGGGAAAAGTGAAAAATCGGCAAAACAACCGTTATGTTCATCCACCTTTTTTTCATCTTAGTCATCATCTCCTGTCCATCCAGTTGTCGGTGTGAATCTCAATATTGGCTAGTGCTAGAAGAATAATTCTTAGACTAATTTACTCCAATTAAGCTATGTGCAGGTCCATCTTCCCTCAAAACACTTCAAAAAGCAAGAAGAATAATAGCTCTTCTTCTCAGTCCAGTTTTGATGCTACTGTCATAGCCTCCATGTTTAATTGATATGGGTGGTGTCACAGTAGGTGTGGTTGCGCATGCTCAGATCTGCAGATCAGTTGTTGGACTAGTGATGGGCGATATGGCCAATTTTCTTAATTTTCGATAACGATCGATAATGGACTTTTTGAAGAAATATCGATTATTAACGATACAATATACCACACCTTCATTTAAAGGTATGTCAAGGGTGTGGCTAATGATTGTGGCACTGTACTGGACATGAGAGAAGATTATTTCCATGCTCTTGAGCGTTGTTTCTCTTCTTATTAAAATAGGCTGAGCTAACAACTGGTCAATTCCCTCTTTCCTGCAGTTCAACAGTTCAATTACTTATTAAAATTAGTTATTCAACCTTAATAAATGGGCGTGGTCAATAGATTTATGAAAATTGCATAAAATTTTCCATAATGATTCAAATTGATTCCATAAAACATTGTTTATATCGATAAAGAATTGATATATCGCCCATCACTATGTTGGACTTGGTTCATGTGCTCTACAGCTAAGTGTACTCTACGAATCTACTCCAGAGGCTCTTAACTTCATTCTTCAGTGACAATCTCTGGGTCTACCAGCCACAGGCTGTTAATGATCTTCACAGCTATTTGTCTTCCAAGTGCCGGACTTGAAAAAAGTCTAGTCTCAAAGATAAGCTTTGCTTGTATTACTGAATTATCAGTTATCTTATTATCATTATTGTTATTATTATTATTATTATTATTATTATCAGTAATAATTACTACCTAAACAATGCCTTACTTAAGAAGCAAAACATCTGCTAAAAAGCTTAGAAAGCTAATGAAAGAGAAACGGTCTAGGCTTAAAGCTGATTTAAGTGATGGTTCTCTTAATAAAAAGCTTGATACAACAGAGTCTCTAGTGATTTCCAAATCCAGTAGTGGCATCCTTATTGAAGGGTTCTATGATGATGCTACAGAGCTTAGGGTTGTGGCTTCTAGCTCTGTATATGATCATGACACAAAGTATGTAGTAGCTTCTGCTGCTGGTGATGCAGACTGTTTCGTTCTTTCTGATCCTCCAGAAAGCAATGATGAGTCTGTGTGTGATCATAACGTAGAGTTTACACAGTTTGAAGTTGCTACAACTCCTCAAGGAATCAGAGAGAGACTTCAAAGGAAAACAGAGAGAGGTCAATGGTAAAATCATGAGAAAAACCTTGAAAAGGCAGAAAAATATCATACAAAACACCGAGAAGAAAGATTGCATAATTTTAAAAAACAGCATGCTTCAAATCAAGATAAAAGATTAAAGAAATTACAGAATCATTATGCCTCTAATTTAGCTCTGAGGATAAAATACAGAGATGAATATAATGCCTCTCATAGTTAACAAATAAGAGATAATGCTAGGGAGCATTATGCTGCTGTTGCAAACATAAAAAATGCTAAACTGAGGCAAAAATATAGATTATGTGTGAAATCACAAACAAAAAGAGTAGCACCTAAGAATTGAAGAAAATCAATAGAAGGAATGCAAAAGAAGCGGCAAAGAAACAGTGCATACTATAAGAAAAATGCCACACGATTAAAACAAAATAGAAGGGCTAGGTATTAGCCCTGGGCGATATTGCGGTATCACGGTAATACCGTATGGCACAAAGTGGCGGTATCTAATATTGCCTATTTTTAGATTTAACAATAACATTGAATTGCTCAGTATACCGTGTTTTACTATAGTATCCTGACCTAGTATACTGACCGCGTGTAAGACTGTAAGTATTAAGTAAAAATGGCTGCCCCTACTACAGACACAGAGGTCACAGAAGTTGAGGAAATCAGGCTAACTGAGAAGCGAAATACTAAAGTTAAAGTATGGAAGTACTTTGGATTGAAGTTAGATGAGAATGGAAAGGCAAGTGATAGTGAAAATCCAGTGTGCCGTCTATGCTGGGTCTCAGTATCAGCAAAGCACAGCAATACAAGCAACCTCTACTCTCATCTCAAGAATCAGCACCCTGAGGAATACCTGGAGGTGAAACCTAAGACAAAAGGAGAGACACCAACAAAAACAGGTTCACAATCAATCAAAGAAGCGCTTGAGAAAAGCAGGAAGCTAGACTCAAAATCACAAAAATACAAGAGATTGACCAAGTCCGTGACTTACTTTTTGGCAAAAGATATGTATCCCCTTAGTTCTGTTGAGCAACCAGGACTGAAGAAAATGCTACATGAATTCAATCCCAGGTATG
>NW_003546378.1:165567-171926 GCF_000090795.2 Amphimedon queenslandica | reverse complement strand
GTCCTGGCTGCTCTCACACCATTTAGAGATATGACAGATCTTCTTTCAGGAGAAGATCACATTACAGTATCAGCAGTATCTCCGCTAATTCAGCATATATTTTCAGTCTTATTGGTTCCTAAAGATGAAGATTCTACTCTAACTAAGGAAATAAAGAAGAAAGTGAAAGAGGATTTAGAAGGACGATATGCTAGTGATGAGACTGATCAACTAATTAATATTTGCACTGTGATTGACCCACGTTTCAAATTGTCTTCATTGGATATCTCTAAGCACACTAGTATTAAGGAATGCATCATGTCTGAAATGGAATCTCTTACTGCCATTCATGAAGATGATGAGTCTAATTCAGTGCAACCGCCACTTCCAAAGAAACCAAGATATGCTCTTGGGCGAATTTTGGGGAACAGAGCATCATCAAGTGGCCAACAAATGACAGTTTCTGAGGAGCTAGATATGTACCTACACTTACCAAATGAGGACATTGATTCGTCGCCACTAACATGGTGGAAAAGTCAAGACAAGAAGTTTCCTAGTCTTCACAAGGTTGCTAGAAAATATTTATGCATTTGTGCAACTAGTGTTGCCTCTGAAAGACTTTTTAGCACTGGTGGAGAAATCGTAACACCTTCAAGGTCTTGCCTTAAGCCACATCGTGTTGACCAGTTGGTTTTCTTATCAAAAAACTTACATTAACTGATTAACAATTTTTCATACTTTTGTTACAATATTTAGTAATATTGTTGAGATAAATAAGACAATATATTGTGCTCTGCAAAATGCAATACCGCCCAGGGCTACTAGGTATGCATTAAATCTGAATGAACCTAAACAGGAGACTAAGCAAAAATATATTTCATCAATTCAAGGAAAACTAGCTAAAAATGTTGGGGTACAAAAGCAGTTAAAAGTTGCTTTCAGTGTTGATAAATCGTTACCTATTGCTGTTACCCAGCCTCGTATTAATTTAATTGCCCCGAGGAGACTGGTTAAATGTAAGCACTTTGCTGGTCTTTTGCTCGGAGTAATTAAGAGCAAATAATAACCCATATATGGGCAATGGTGATTTTGGTGAGCAGTACCACATGGCCAGTAGTGATCCTTAGTTTTATTAGGCATGTTATAAAAATGCCCCATCAAATGATAACAATGTTAATAATTCTAATCATAGTATTTTTAATTTAAGTGTTTTTAATGATATATTTTTAAGTAATGAAAATGCATCGGATAATGACGCTAATAACGATAATATTATGAATTTAAATAATGAAGACGATAATATAAAAGACAGCAATAATGTAAATATGCATACAGATAATAATATTCCAGAAAAAGATGGTGATGTACATGTAGACAGTGGTAAGAGTGCTAAAAGGAGCACAGTAAAAGTAGCATGTACAGAAAATTGCAAGCCATAGTCAGGTTTTCAAATTGAGGCAATAAAAAATTTAAAAGAAGGTTTTGGAAAACCAGTTCTTAAATTTAGAGGAATTTTGAAAAACATAGATAGCGGTTGCCCCAATGAGCATGATCCAAAAAAGAACAGTCATCCATTGGCTTGTTTTGAGGATGACAATGAGTGCAAAAGTAAACTAAGGATACTTAGAGCTGCTTCTCCTCACTATCTAATGCTACGCACTTTCCTGCGTAATATTTATCAAGCAATAAATTATGATGATGCTCTTAGTCAAATAGATCAAGCATTGAGTGAAGGAGATGTGGATGCTTTGATTAAAATTGCTACCGAGTGTGATCGAAGCAATGAAAAAAGTGATGTTGCCCAAATATTCTCATCTAGATATGACAGTGACAGCGATATAAATTTGAGGGATCCAGACTTGGAAACAAAACTGCTGACAGAAAATGTGAACCTGATAGCTGAGTTCCATAAAGGAAATCAGCGATCAAAACAAGCATGTTTGTTGTAGCTGCGGGGACTCATGAGATGTAGTAATCTGACCAAAGTCTTTAATAAAGACAAAGAGAGTGAGGTTTGGAAAAAACTAGAAGCATTCCTCACTGATTACGATTCAGATTTAGATAGCAAGCAGCTATTAATGTGCAGGCATTGTAAGCCAATAATACGCAACAATAGAATTCCTGCCAGATGTGTAATAAATGGGTTGCAAAGTGAGCCTATGCCAGACGAACTTAAAAGCCTTGACCCCTTTAATACACAGTTAATTCAATTAGCAAAATGCTTTCAAACAGTTGTTAGATTGGGAACTTACACTGCTAAAGTCCCAATATACAACTCTTTAAAAGCATGCAAAGGAACACTGCTTTATCTTCCTTTGCCATTAGAAAAAACAATGAAAACTCTCAGTGATGCAAAAGACTTTGGACCAAAAAATTTGCCAGATCCTGAGTACATAATTTTGAATGGTAAACCTACCAAAAATAACAAAATATGGCACACTTTGGTTGATATAAAACGTGTACAAGCTGCTTATGAAAAGCTGAAGGACATCAACTGGCTTTACAGAAAACTTGACGACGAATCTTTGGATAAAGTAGCAGCCAACAGTGGTACCAGTACTATGATAGAGGAAGCAACCAAAGAAGACATTCTAGGCTTCAACTCATATACAATTCAAAACATGAATTCGAATTTGAACAAGGGGAGCGACATCCAGCAATACAAGATGCAGAATGTTAGGGAAGACCCACTTGATAACAGACAGATACACTTGGATGTCATGTGCTTTCCCACTCTTTTTCCAACAGGAAAATTTGGGAGTATCATCACAGAAAAGTGAAGCTAAATTTTGCTGAGTACATTAGATTTAGAATTTTGAGTGAAGACTCTCGATATCGATTGTGCCACTCTTACCTCTTCTATTATCTAAAGATCAAGCAAATCAAAGAGTTAAAGGGTAGCATATTTAAACTGCTTAATACAGTGACAGGTCCTCCCATGACTGCTGCACAGTTCGTAGACCAAGTCAAAACAAATGCAGAATTCTTGGAAAAGAGGCTCTGTACCATGATAAACACTGTTCGTGGTTCAAAGCAGTACTGGTACCTGAGAAGAAGTGAAGTGAAGCACATGATAGCAGAGTTTGGATCTCCCACATTCTTTCTCACTTTTAGCTGTGCAGAATACTACTCTCAAGACATAAGAGAATACTTGCACAAAGTAAACACAGTCCCACTAACGTATAATAAACATCTCGTTAAACTTTAGAAAAAATTGTCTTGATACAGATACTGGATCTTCAGTACATAGTTTGCCAGTATTATAATACTGGCAAACTATGTACTGAAGATCCAGTAACTGTATCAAGACAGTTTTCTCTAAAGTTTAACGAGATGTTTATTAAAGTTTTAATCAAGGGACAGGTTTTGGGCCAGGTTACGGAGTATTACTATAAAAAAGAATACCAGGCCAGAGGAGCTCCTCACTGTCATTGTTTAATCTGGATAGCCAACGCTCCAGATGTCGGTGAGAGTAGAGCCGAAGATGTTATTAGATTTATTGATGAAAGAATAACTTGCCATATACCGAATAAAGATACCTGCCCAGAGTTGCACAAAGTTGTTACGAGGTACCAGTTACACAAGTGCAGCAATTACTGTAAGAAAAAGAAAAAGTTTAGTAAAAACGTATTTGTTAGAAAAATTGCAAATTTGAATTTCCTCGCCCAGTTTCTGAAAACACTGTGCTAAACAATGTTCAGCAAAGCATGAAAGCAGAGAAAAGGATACATTACCTTAAACGTAGCGAGGAAGAAGCAAGAGTCAACGATTACAATCCTCTGCTTCTATTATTATGGAAGGCTAATATCAATGTATCATTTACAAGTGAGTGTTCTCTAGCTCTGGCTGATTATATGAGTGGCTACGTGACAAAGGCTGAAGGGGGTCACATGCTAGATCTGTGGCAGGACATTTTAGATGATGGTGGCCTATACAGTAAATTGTTCAGAATTGGCATAAGATGTCTTGATAGCCAGTCCATCGGATTATACAAAACTTGTGACATATTACTTGGTGAGCCTCTTTGTAGAAAATCAAGAGATGTAAAATGGATTGATGTGGACATGCCAAATAAGAGAACAAGAAACGTAACGATGAAATTAAATGAAGTTGAAGAAATAGCAGTAAATGAGCTATCAACGGAAGACTTTTATGGGAAGGGCCTCGTCACTCACTTTATCCGAACAGACCCCCAAAATATGAAAAATATTGCTTTTATGATTTTGTAGCCAAACTCACTTACAATGGCAAAGATAAAAATGGCCAACGATGCTATAGAAAACTACAGAAGGAGAACCTCCCTAATTTTAAGGATTTTGATGTTAATAAAGCAAATCAGAGAGACAGTTTCTATTATGCCACCAATCTCCTTTTTGTGCCATTTAGAAATGAGGATGAGTTAGTTCATGATGGCGAAAGTGTCCCAGAAGCATTTGATCACCACATTGTTGACAACGAAAGGTATCTTGAGGCCAATGAAAAATTCAGAAAGTTGCTGAAATGCAGAGAGACTTTAAAACACATACAAGATGCCAGAGCAGCCAACAGAGAAGAAGATAAGTATAATGTGAAAGACAATGATCCACAGTTGATGGGACAGATTAAAGATGCAATGAGAGATATGGACACTGGATCTCATCTGACTCTACAAAAGAGAGAATCAATGCTAAATAAAGATCAAAAGCGCATCTTTGATCACATAAAAGCTCATCTGTTGAGGCAAATTGAATACGAAAAAAAATCAAAACAAGAGAAAGAGCAATCAGAATGTGTAACGCACTTACACATGTTCATGAGTGTTGTAGGTGGCACCGGTAAATTTTTTCTTATTGAGGCAATTAAAGCACTAGTGAAAAGCCTCTGGTCAACACTGACCAAACAGAGATGTGCAGTTGCTGCTCCAACAGGTTTAGCAGCTTACAATGTGGGAGGTGTAATGGCACATAGACAGTTTCAGCTACCAATAGAACACAAAGGACAGTGCCTCATACTGGTCACTACCCAAGACTAGTCATGGGTGCAGTACACATATGGCGCGATACTGTCACCTACGATAAATTGTCTATAAGCAAAAGACAAAAAATGACCAGAAATTTTCTGAAATGTTGCACAAAGTGAGACGTGGCTTTCCAGACAATCAGACTCTTGCTACACTTTCCAAAAGAGTATTTTCAATGCCCATTTCAAAAAAATTTAAAATATTACAAGAGGCTGGTAATGCTCCTGTTTGCCAGTTTCCTAAAGTAGATATGTGCAGAGAATTTAATGAGGAAATGCTAGCTGATCTACCAAGTCCAACTAAGGAAATAGAAGCCACAACTTTAATCAATGCAACTGTTACTATACGTAGAAAGGGTGACAATTTAAAAGAAAAGGTCAAGAAAAAGTTGGAAGAACTGTGGTTTAGAAGCTAATTTAAAATTGGCAGTGGGAGCTAAAGTAATGTTGCGTTGCAATGTACTGTAAGAGTTGAAGAGGGATAAGTAAATGGAGCACTTGGTACAGTGAAGACTATTTTAGCAACACACATAACAGTTAAATTTGATAGAATAGCTAATCCTTATGAGACTGAACAAGTCAAGAGAAAGTTTATGGTAATAAAGAATAAAGAATGTCTTTGTGTATATAGAAGCCAGTTTCCTTTAATATTAGCTTTTGCAGTTAAATGTCAGGGACTGTCACTAGATAATGCAATCATTGACTTATCCAACAATGTATTTAAAGAAGGAATGGCATACGTTGCCCTATCACGAGTAAGAAAACAGTCTGGTGTCCATTTGACATGTTTCAACCCCAAATCATTAATGGTTTGTTCAAAGAGCATACGAAAGATAAACAGGTTAAGACAGTTGTACAGATCAGACCTCCCACAATATGACATTCCTGGCAATAGAAAGGGTACCCAGGAAAAAAATCTTGCATATGATCTTGCTTAAGATCTTATGAAACCTTAAACTGATCATGCATGTTTAATCTTACCTGTTTTTGTAAGATTATTAGACAAGAAGTTCCAAAATCTTGTCAAGATCTTATGATAAATCTTACACTATCAGTAAAAATCAGTCACTAAATCTTACATTATCAGTCAAGATCAGGAACTAAATCTTGTATCACCTTTAAGAATCTTGCAAAAGATATAAGATATTGCTATCAAGATCTGAAAGAATCAGTTAAGTTCTTACATGGGATTTAAAGAACATCCCTTATAATTAAAATGACTGCAACTGTAAGATCTGAGCAAGATCTTACATTGCTTAAATGCGTAATATAATGTTGTGAGTTAATACTGTAACTTTATTAACTTTAATTATGTTGATTGTTAACTTTCCTTATATACTCATACTTTTATAAAAGGCTATCGTGGGTTGTCAACTACTTCC
>NW_003546378.1:128220-164601 GCF_000090795.2 Amphimedon queenslandica | reverse complement strand
GTTGGGCTCAACTTTTGCGGAATATGCTGTGGCGCATTTACTGAAAACATCTATTTTTAACTTTATGGATAACTGCAGGTGTGGCATTAACAATCGACGAAGATGTCGATGTCAACCTGTGGAGTGGATTAATAACAGCCGGACTGTTCCACTTACAATGGCCGGCCAGCATGTGCAGGATTTAAGTGATGCACCAGCTCTTTACCTCTATAATCCACCAAATCATTTTTAAGGTAGTAACAGATCTAATGGATTAAATCAAATGTGTGCCAGTCATCAGCACATGACTATACACTAAAAGAAGGGATACAGGTGCCATTAATAATAGCACAGAAAAAGTGTTCCCTTTCTTAATCAGCAAAAATTGCAGGGTTGACTTGAGAATTCGTGTGTTGATGAATTTGAGTATAATGATGACATTAAAAAATCAGCACGTTGAATTGTCCCCTAGCATAGCTGATACCAAGTGCAGAAGTCATTTATTTAGGAAGAGAAAGGTCAGATGTATCCCCCAATATTATGTCATTATTTTATTTTCTTATGTTCTTGTAGATCATTTTATTGTACACGTAAAAAAAATATTTAATAAAGACAAATGTAGTAACATTTTAATTCGACAGAAGGCACACAAACTTTAGTTAAGTTTCATCTATTCTCAGTACACTGTAGGTATTTTAATCAATAAATTTTTAATCAGATCAATGAACTGTTTATGTGATGGATTATCAAACTTTCTACATATCATAATTACATCAATATGTATCAGAAAATGTAATAAAATAGTGGTAATTTTGAAAACAATTTTTAGAATCCAAGGTGGATTGTTAAGGTTATATCTCTTATTTTATTACATGTACATATGCATTTGTATTTCATAGTTAATTTGAATTTTATATTCTTTCTTAGTGATGTTAGTTCTATTTATCGAACAAGATATCTTTCATGAAACAATATACTGTAACAGTATCAAATATTTGAGTCAGGTCTATACTTCTATGGTCATTCTACCTATACAAGACAAAATGCATAAAGGTAAGCTCTGTTTAATTGTGTTCCTGTTAATTCCTTGTCAATTACTTTATCATCATTACTGTATGTTTTTTGCCATAGGTATAGACAATTATTGCTACTTAAATGAAAAAATCAAATTGCTCTTGTTTGAATCTTTCTCTTGCTTGGATTCCATTTGTTAATACACATGTATGTTATGTAGGGCATTGTAACTATCTCCTTGTATTGTAGGTCAGCGAAGATTGCAGTAAATACATAAAGTCATGTAAACCACATGAAAGTCATGTAAACCACACGAAAGTCATGTGAAGCTGCATGATAAATGTTCCCTGGCATAGCTGCTTTTCAAGGAAATCAACAAAAATGAAAATGATAAGTATCTATGTTCAAATATTATAAGTCATGGAGTAAATACATTACAGGTTTCATATACACACTTCATCACTTGCTGCTTCATCCCTGCCTTTCTCACATTAACACTTAACACTCTGGAAAATGGTAGCACAACAGTTGAAACAAACAACTATTAAAGCAAGAAAAAATATTTAGTATAAATCACAATATTTTATTACTGCATGTAGCAACTTCTATTTGATTGAGAAAAGATACAAGTTAACTCTAGATGCACTAACTGTTCTACTGCTTTCTTACTTCTATTCAGTACTAGTCTTGTCACACCCCTTCGCTACCTGCGGAGGAAGGGTCTGGGACACTGCTATCTAAAACTTATGCAAAAAAGAACACATGGTTGGCTCTACGTCATGTGATAGAGGAGACCAGATCAGTCAAAATAGCTGGAATAGATGCTTTGCAGCTAAAGAAAGATGAGGATAGAGTATCTTGGACATCTCTTGCAAATTTGAGGGCAGTAACTCTTCACAGATCACCGTAGTATTTACTTGTTATCAATGACATTTTATTATAAACACATGACAGTATTATTACATCATAAGTGCGATGGCGTCGTTGTAATAAGCAGCACAGTAATGCTGCTCTTAAACTTTGAAAAAGAAGTCCAGGGTGCATTGCAGGCTCCCTCCTTTTTTTATTCTGTCCTCATTCTTCCTCTTGTCATAAACAGAGCTCTTTGGTAACATGACTGCTTGTCCTACACGTGGTTCAAGCAATCTGATTGGGACGCCAGATTCTCTGGCATGAAGCACACATTTTATATAGCAGTGTCCCCAGACCCTTCCTCCGCAGGTAGCGAAGGGGCGTGACAAGACTAATTCAGTACTATAGGAACAACATTTCTTTGTGACAGATCACATGGTAGCGTATCAAAATGCTGACAATAGTTGGTTATGTTATAGCAGTTCAATAGCTGGACTTTAGAGTTTATCTACTTAAACCGTATACTGTTGTCTACTTATCCTAATCATATTATAATTATCCAGTTTATTGTGATGGTGACAGGACAGTATCCAGCAAAACTGAAATTTTTGTCAGGACTTTGCTAAGCATGATGCTGCTAATGCTGTTAAAACTATTGCCAATTAAAATGCTGTCAAAGTCATTAAGCTAAATATTAGACTAATGCTGATTCATACGTACAGGTTCATTCTACTTTAAAATCTTTCAACTTAATGCCAGTGTGAGTTATGTCTATATTCCTTTGTACTGCCAGTTAATTTTCAATTCCCACACAGAGTCAGATGCTTCTTTGAGGACATATATCAATGATGAATGTCATGCTCATTCCTACCATGGTATGTCTTGGAGTTCTGAAGGGTTCCTTTGAGTCACCTTCCCAGTCCTTGCGAAGTATCTTAATAGGATTCACAGTGCATATACTGGAGTCAATGCAGAAGTCTATTGGAGTCCTCCACACCACAGACCCAGTTTGAAACTTCTGTCTCAAAATAGTTGTTACTGTAACCTTTAACTCTGTTGTCACCCAATAAGTCAGTCAAGTTATTATTACTTTTAAAATACCAAGATGAAGATGTGTACTTATGTATATAATTGAATTTTATTTTAATTCATCTCTTTCAGTGAAACAAATTATTGATATACATGTAATACTGGCCTCAGAACGGATTTTTCTACATTTAGTGATATAGGAATGTCAAATAAAAATATTTAAAAAAATTAACACAAACAAGTAAATACAAAAAATTTTCAAAAAAAAGTGAGTAGGATTCTCTTTGTGCTAATTTGTGAAAAAAGGAATGGAAACAAGGACAAGTAGGATTCTGAATGACCAATTATTACGAACAAGTGACAACCCATACCAACGAAAGTACAAAACAAAAATCCTACTCCCATGATGCAAATTCTATTCTACATTGCAAGGTGATCTGTAATTTCTTACATAATAATATTGAAAGTACAATGTAGAGTAGAATTTGCGTCACAAGAGTAGGACTTTTTTTGTATTTTTGTTGGTATGGGTAGTCAGTCGTTCGGAATAATCAGTCGTTCAGAATCTTACTTGTCCTTAATTTCATTACTTTTTTCACGAATTAAAACAAAGAGAATCCTACTCTATCTTTTTTGAAATTTTTTTGTATTTTATTTAGTGGACTCTTGCTGCTATTGTTTTTCTAGTCGCCTACCAGTTAGATGGCAGCTATTGCAAAAGAAGCTGGGATGTATAAGTGGATCATCAATAGTAACATCTATTCCAAAGAGCTTTGCAGTGTGACTATGTGCTCTGGTTGACATAGTCTAACTATTTTCAGGCTATAATGTCTGGAAGAGGTCCAGAACAGAGATCCTGCGCTTGTTAGCCGGTCATGTATCGATCTTACCTTCCCCGGCCATCTTATTTAGTATTGAGGCTTCGATTTTAACACAGGAGGACAGCAGTGAAACTCTACCTGCATGGATTATTGGTCTGTGAATCAATCTAAATTTTTCTGCTCTCCAGACACTCACAATTGTTTCAACTTTGTACCCACTATCGGCTGCTGTGGGCCACTGGGCCTAGGCCAGACTTTATTGCAAGCTTTATTGACAATTGACTTTCACTTATAATACCTGTACAATAATGTTGCTTCTTATTACTTCATTTTAAAAAATATTTGCTGTCAACCCACAGAGACGCAAATTAAACCACAGTGAGTGTTACAAATGAAGGCCATGCTACAACACCTTTGTAACCACAGGCAGTGCCTTTGATATGCCCACTAACAGTTATACAAGGTACCTTTAATACCTGCAATGATTCTTAACTCAAAACAGAAAGAGCAAACTATAAAACTACCTTTTTTATGAAAGATTTGCACTGGTCTGCATCAGCATAGATACATTTATATTGTTATGGCATCAGTCTATTGACATCACACTTATTTACTCTTTCTTGACTAAAGAGTGTCTCTTGAAAATAAAAAAGTTAATTGATTCGTAGCGTTTTACATTTACCTTGTGATAGTTACATTTTGTTATAATTTCATGATTAGGACACTCACATTTTATTCATGCTGATCACATGCACCTAAGTTAAAATGGCACAAAACCACAAACTCATAAGGTGCCTGCAACAGGATTTGATCCTACATTTTGTTTTCTGTGCTTGCTCCTTTTGAAAACTACCTTTGTTGTCCTTCATTTAAGCACAAAAATTAAATTTTGCTGTTTTCATATTTAAAAGATTATAATAGTGAATACAAAAATATAACAAAAGAGGAAAACTTTAAGAAAATTGAATTAGAACCTATTTGTTAGAAGTGCTTCCAATACATTACAGTCATTTATAAGTACAACAAAAATGGTAGTGAAAGTCAGCTCATCATAGATATTTATCAGGCTTAGCAACATATTGACAAAGAGTAATAAGACTTTACAAATCATAAACTTGGCAGTAATTATGAAAAACAAACCTCAATCCTACATACAGACTAATGCGTGTATAATCACAATTTTTGAATTATTGGACGTACACTCTTAAATTAATGCTACTAAAATAAGTAGATATTAGCAAGAGTATAAGGAATGCTAATCGTTTGTTTCTAATGGCTTGTAAACTGTTGCCACAAGTATGCAAATGAAAAAATGAAAGAGACGCTGCAGTTTTTACTTAGTAAATATGACATCAGTACAAGCAGCATAATACTTATTACTGTATAGGAGGAACCTACCTATGTCTCTGACTAGTCGTAGGTATACTATGCATCCAAACTTCTGAAAAACATCCCACAAATGACCTAGTAGCAAAAAAGGCATAACATCACACCAATTGGCAACCAAATGGCAATTAAAGCAAAATAATTATAATATTCACATTATACTACAGGGTTGCTCTATGCTTGACGAGAATTGTCAACTAAGTAATGTCTCATACCAAATGATCACTTTATACATTATACTCATATCTGATTGGACACTAGACATGCTACCATGCTCTTGGAACATTCTAAATGTATATGTCTGAGAGTAGAGAGAGAAAGTAAGTAATTGCATTTTTTGACAATAAATTTCTAACATGATACAGTGCATCTTGGCAATGCAACAAATTTGTGGCAGTGGTGGGATACTGCTACAGCAATGTTTACAAGGGACCAGTGTTTATCCACACTGGCAAAGACTAGATCAGGAAAGGTGTATAGAAAAAATAACCATGGACAACAAATGAGAGCAAAATAATGATCTAGTGGACAACATTCAACAGCTGCTCAGGTGATTGACAGAGCAGCAACAAGCTATGCATATGCAACAGGAGGAGAATCAAAAGTAAGATCAGGAAGCCCAGCAAAAGCTGTTAAAGGGGGTGACACAACAAAAACAGGAGGCCTGATGCACCAGGGGTAGAATGCTGAGACTGGAAAAGCAGGCAGCAGCACAAAGGTTCCTCAACTGACGCTGAGGATAGTGAAAGATGGTGAAGATATTGAACTGCAGTAGTAGCCATGTGCCATTTGGGCCACACAGCTACCAGGGTTTCTCACTGGAAAAACTTTAGCCCCTACATAGGGGACCAATGTAACCGACTACATGATTGTGAAGACAGTGGTAACATACTATGTCCCAACTGAGAATGGACAGGAAGTGGAAGCAGCTGCATTGGAATTTGAAAAATGTATCTATGTCACTAATGATGTTTATAATGATATTAAGAGAGTTGGCCCATATTTTGGCTATCTCACTCTTAAAGCAGTTTTGCTCTTCCTGATCAGCAGTACAATAGCTACTGGAGTCAATTAGTCTTCATAAAGGTCATCATTATCAGAATATCTCACTCTGTTAGCTTTTTGAAGGAAAAATTATCAGTTTGGGCACTTGACCACATGTCCTCATGTAAACTGTGACATCATAAAATGTCATTGCAGTTAGCTTTGGCATGCCATTGGGTTCATAGGAAGAACCTCGTTCTCAAGGTTCCCAAGGGCTGAGAGACATACAGCCTGAAATCCTGAAGTGACATTGAGCAAAAAAAAACCTGTAAAAGTATCATCCTTATCACAAATTTCTATAAAAAGTTATTTAAGTTCTTCTTGGTCCAAACTCAGTTGGCACATAGTACACACTGGTATCAGGTGAATAAAGAAACTGGTTGGCAAAGGTTTTGTCAGGAAAAGAAGGAATCAGAGGTGTCTTACAATGCGTGAGTCTGTCGAGTAGCAGACATACATGTATTTGTTAAGGATAGTAAACTGGAAGTAAGAAATAATAGTCATGGAGCAAGTATTATCTTATGTGGCACCAGAAATGGCACAGTGGCTTAAGGAGCATAAACCAGAATCACTGGAGAAAATCAGCCTCTCGGCAGATGAGTATTCTCAAATTAGAAGTGGTGAGAATGTAAGTTTCACAGGAAAGAGAGGTGAAGGAGAGTCAAGAAAGTTTGGGAATAAACCTCCTTACTCTAACAGGGATTATGAGAATGTTGTAACTCAGGAGTACCACAGTACACTCCTATTACTAGAGGAGAGAAGAGGCACTAAACCTGTGTGGCAGATAGGGACAATTTGTCCCAGCAAAAAGGAGTCTGCAATATTTGCAGGAGTTCGTGATGACGTACCATGAAATAAGGACAGTTACAAGTATTGTAAAAAGGATACTTCAAATGAAGCAGCCTAGCCAGGTACTAATGCTGGTGAATATTGGAGCAGACAGGACTATGGTAGCAGCAGGAGTTGCCAAAAAAGTAAACATAGACTTAAAGCAGAAGGTTCTAGTCTTGTGTGTTAATGGAGATGTGTGCTCATATCCTACGGCTTATGTGGAGCTAGGGGCAGATCAATAGAAGCAGTGGGCTCAAATGGTAGTGGCACCAAACTTACCAGTAGCAGTATCACTCTGACAAGATGTCTGTTGGGAGTTAGTAGCTTAAGGATTGATGGTGGAGATCTGAACCCAAACAAGAAAAAAAATTAATGAACACACAGACCCCAATACATACAGTAACATGCACAATGCTCACACCCCACAGACTAAGAACTCAGAAAATACAACCTGAAAGGGAAGGGAGAAAGAAGAAAAGGATTTAGGGAAGGAGAACCAGAAAGACAAAAGAGACCACAACAAATAGAGGGACTTATGACAGGATAGCAGTCATTCTTGGAATGAGGGAGAAAATTAGAAAGAGGAGCATACTAAAATACTATCCCAGAGAACAATAAGGAGGACTAGAGCAATGGAGAAGAGCAGGATTTAGAGAATCAAGGAGCAAATGCTGATAAAGACTACAAAGGTACTAAATTACTAATACCAAAGAATATGGTGGACTGAGTAAGGAACAAAAAGATTCATCCTCGACTGCAGAAACAAAAATTAATGCACAAGCTGATCCTAATAAATACACCCACAAGCACAAAGCACACACCTAGCCGTCTGACAATTTAGCTGCATACCCAAACACATAAAAGAGCTACAACAAAAAGACAGGACCTTGGAGACAGAAGAGAGACGACTAGATGGAGGACTTGGAGAGGATAGGACAACTAAAGCTCATTTCTACTGTATGGGAGGACAGTTTCTGAGATAATGGAAGAAGAAAGGATTGCCACCTAGAAACAGTTAGTGCTGCCAGTGGAATGCAGGGCAGCTGTTCTGAATCTAGCCCATGAGTACCTATGGCAGTACATCTAGTGATCACAAAGAGGACTCTACAGAGATATAGTGGCCAATAGTTTTTCAAGAAGTGGATTAGCATTGCAACTCATGTGAGATCAGTCGGAGGAGTTTAAGGAAGAAACGAGTAAAGGCGGGGACAATACCCATGCCTTTGAAGGCACACACATTTGAGAGGATAGCAATTGACTTGGTTGGACCACTACCTAGAAGTAGGAGAGAAAATTGACAAATGTGGACTGTGACCCAGAGGCAATTGCATTGCCAAGTACTGAAGCAGGAAGGATTGCTAATCAAAGTTTTATCACAGGTAGGGATAACAGAGGAGACACTCACAGACCTGTCACGAAAAAAATTGTCCCCCGTGAAAATTTATCCTAGGATAGAAATATCACGTGATATTTTATGTCCGCGTCAGCAATTTTTTGTCCTACCAAAAAAAAAGTGTAAAGGAACTGTAAATCTTTGTATTCGACTTTGTTCCTTAATTATTTATCTATGGAATACAAGTACAAAGCATTGGGACCCTTTATTATACGTTCAAAGTACAAAGAAGAAGATTTCAGATCGAAGAAGGATGACAGACTGCGTCAAGAACCGAGTAAAGAACCCAGGAAACTGAGAAGAGGATGATCTTGTGGAGAAGGCAGCTGTGTATTTAGCTGATAGAAAGTGTCCAGAAGGTTGTAGTGCTAACAGAAAGAGGCAGATACGGAAAAGAGCTGAAAAGTTTGTTTTCAGTGCAAAAGGTAGTCTCGCAAGACTATGCAAAAGGGGGAACCGTATTACCAGACCAAGATGACTGAATGGTCAACTATATCATGATAGTGTAGGTGTTTTGTGTATTTTAAATAGTTTAGTTAGTTATGTGTATATATGTATGTATGTAGTATGATATCTGTGCTTTTGTAGACAAACTCAGTATGTATATGCATCTCTATTTATGATTTGAATAATTAAATCAAAGCATCAATTATAGCAAACTGATATATGATAGCTTGTCCAGTGATGGTATTGATAAACGTACCAGGGAGTAGATAGCAGCAATACCGCAATGCACCAAGTACAGGGAATTAAAGTGACTGTTCCTAGTATGCAAATTAAGGCAAAATGGACAATAAGATTATGGTTTATTTGCCCTTGCTTTAGCAATGTCAATTTGTGCTGGTTAAGACCCAACTTCTTGCAGCTATATTTCACATAAGCTTCATTTCCATCTTTTATAAAGCTTAGAAAAGAATGTGATGTTTTTGTTTCCTACTTGTTTAAGAGCTAGATGCCCCGAACCATCCAAAGAATACAGGTTACCTATATACTGCCTGTGCAGACAACCTATAGTAATGAAGGAAGAATGGTAAAATGTTCTTAATGTAAGGAGTGGTATCACATAGAGTGTGAACAAATACCAGAAGATGTTTGGACTGATAAGGACTACGTTTGGTCATGTAATTGTTGTAAAAGCTGCATGAAGACAATTATTGTGCGATAATGAAATGTATTATTATTATTATTATTATTATTATTATTAATACTGAGTGCTAAGTAAATTTTCCTTATCAAAATAGTCTATATATGCATATGATCCTAGGATAAAATATTTCAGATACAATTTGTCCTAGGACAAAAATATTTCATATATTATTTTGTCCTAGGACAAAAAAAATTAGTCCTAGGGTAGGACAATAAAAACTTGCCTAGGACAAAATATTTCTGAAAAATTTTGTCCTAGGACAAAATATTTCTGAAAGTTTTTGTCCCAGGATAAAATATTTTGTCTCATCGGACAAAATTTGGGTGGAACAGATTTTTCTGTGACAGACCAAGAAGCTAATTTTATATCAACGCTACTACAGATGGCCTATCTGCTACTACATGTGCATAAAATCTAGACGACGCTGTACCACCCTCAAACCTATAAGTTGGTGGAAGAGTGAGCTGCGAGAGTTTGCAAGAAGAAGTGGTAAGGATTGGGATGAATATTTCCTTACCTAATTTGTGCTTTGAGAGAGAAGTCCCTCAGCAGAGAAAGTGAGTTCAGTTATTGCATGGGAGATCAGTTAGAGCACCACTGGACATGATCAGAAAGGGCTGGACTGGGGAAGAAAGTGCTGGAGAGACCAAATAAGGAGATGAGGAAGCTAATAGAACAGATAAGGGAGGTAGTCAATGAGAAGGCATCATAGTCCCAGAAGCGACAGAAGGAATATTATAACAGAAAAACAACTGCTAGGGCACCATCAGCAGGAGATCAAGTATTAGATTTCCTACCTAACAATCATAATTTGTTGAAGCTCGAGTGGACTGGACCATATAGAATAAAGAGACATGGACGATGAAGTACAAATGGTTGGAAGATGAAAATCAGAGTCTACCCCATCAACTTACTGAAGAAATGGTACACACCACCATCTCATGTGCAGCAAAACACACAAAAGAAAGGTATTACAGGAGGAGATACAGATAATGATAGATCTTGAAGTTATCAGACCTTATCAAGGTTTTAGGTAGCACCAATCATACTTGTAAAAAAAGGATGGAGGTGTGAGATTATGTGTGGACTTTAGGAAGCTAAACTCTCTGGCTACATTTGACTTGTACCCAATGCTTAAGATTGATGAGATGTTTGAGACTGTGGGAGGTGCTAGAATAATGACCAATGGCAGATTCCACTGGATGAATCTTTAACGGAGAAGACAGCCTTGCTACACCTGATGGACTCAACAAATATAGTGATGTCATTCTGTCATCACAGTGCCCCTGCAAAATTTTTAAGGAAGGTGGACACAGATCTCAGAAATTTTTTCCAATTTGCCCTACATAACATTGATGACATTGTTTTTTTAAGTCAGAACTGACAGTAGCATTTGTATCACCTTAAAGAGATGCTTAAGTGCTTATGAGATACTAATCTAACTGTGCCATTAGGTAAGTGTCAATTTTGCTCAACCATGTGTTTAGGGCATGTCATTGGACAAGGGAAAGTTCTACCAGATAGAAAGAAGATTAGAGGTATTCTGTGTTACCCCAAAACAGGAAGTACTGTCATTCATAGGACTGGTGGGATACTATCAACGCTTCATTCCCCAATTGCAACCATAGCTCCCCATTGACCAACTTGACAAATTTAAGGGAACCAGATAAAATAAAATGGATTGAAAGCTGTCAGAGAGATTTCCAAGAGTTACAAAATTTACTGCCTAAAAAGCCCGTATTACTGGTAGCCGACCCAAAGAAAGCATTTGTAACCAATTGAAACCATTGTAGATTTTATAACTACCACAGCCTGCAATAGAGGATATGCGTGCTAAGTATATTCATTGCAAAATAAATGTATTCATTGCATACCGTAATAACTTTCAAGAAAAAAAATTAGTTCGTTGGACGTCAACTTTCCATTGGCAGCAATGGAGAAAAGATAGAAAAAGGCTTGGTACCAGAAAACCGCTCTGTATTTCTTGATAGCAATCTTTCAGGTGACTACTAGACCCCATTAGATCCTCAGGATGCTTTCTAAGCTTCCGAAAAAGGCTTCAAGAAGGTAGCAAGGCAAGAAAATGTGTTTTCCCCCATTGAACTCTTAATAAACTTGACGTCCAACATGGCAGCCAATTTACTGTGTGGGTTGGATATACGGTACTTAAAAGCTATGAATATACTTAGCACGCATATCCTCTATAGAAAAGCTTCATAATTATCCAATAAATTATGGCAAAGTTCTCATAAATGATAACATCTCAAAATAATACAAAATACGGAGAGAGGGGTATTTGCAGAGAAGGAACTAAATAGACAAAAACGTGAAAAAAAGAGGCGACATTTGAAAAAGCAAAAAGAACAGAAAGAAAAACTAGAAAGAAGGAAATGGCAAAAATTAGAAAAAAACAACAAACAAGTGGTATAAATAAATGTTTCTCCAGAAAGCACTATCACTTAAAATCACATCATTAATGTCCATAGCCTAAAGTGTTTACTCTAATATAACTTAATTAAACATTTAAATTACAGTGTCTCATTTGAGGAAGCTGCTTGTTCTCATAAGAGACATATAAACATGTATGTGTATCAGAATAAAAGTTAAGAATTCTCCAATCTTCATTTGTAATGAAACATGGCCAAGTACAAAGATTCATTTCAATTTTGAGCAACTCTAAAATTTGTCAAAAAAAATTCCCAAGTTATGTAAGAATTAGCTCAAACTTTTCACACAGCATAAGAACATGTATATAGATCAGAAAAAATACAACATTGCTCCTTGTCAATTATGTGTTCGATAGTAAGGGGAAGCTGCATGAGGACTATGCCAAATTCGTTTGTGAAACTTTTTCAGACCGTTTCATTAAAATGGCTGATCACATTAACCAAATTTTGGACGAAGTCTGAACAGTGTTTGAATGTTAATTTATACTTGATGTTTTAGAGCAAAAAGTGCTATAAATGCTGTATCAACTTTGCTGATGTATTATAAATTTTTGATTACCTGGTAATAGCTGGTATGGTCTGAAATAGTCTTACCCTACCCTTTCACTACTTGCGGAGGAAGGGTCTAGAGACACTACTATCTGAAATGTGTGCAAAGATGACTTTGTGTTTGGCTTTATGTCATATGTGACAAAGGATACCAGATCAGTCAAAACAGCTGAAACAGATGCTTTGTAGCTTAGTCTCTGGACATCTCTTGCAGATTTAAGAGCAGCAACTCTTCACAGAGTGCCATAATGCTTACCTTATATGAACGACATTTCATTGTAAAGATGTGACTATATTATTACGTCATAAGTCTGATAGTGCCGCTGTAGTAAGTAGCATCATAATGAGAAAGAACTTTAGAGGGCATAAAAGGCTCCTTCCCTTATCTTGTTCACATTTTTCCTCTTTTGTCTGAAATAAATTATGATCTCCCTGGACAAAACATTTACTAACATCTTGTATTATCTGATCAGATAATACAAGATGAGGCAAAGGTGAGATAAGAAGTAAGAAAAATCTCATAAGACTTTATTTGGATTTTATCTCATCAAACTGAGCTACTATATACAGGCATGGTCTTACTTACGATCCTACATGAATTATCTTACAATATCACTGATAAGATTTACAGGATCGATCTTATTTAAGATTTTACACAAGTTATTTATATATCACATCATTTCAAGTCAAAATATGATTTCGTAAGATTTTACAAGTCACATGACGTCACAGGAAGCAGTTAACAACCCACTATAGCCTTTTACAAAAGTATGGGTATTATAAAGAAAGTTAACGTTCAACATAATTAAAAGTAATTAAGTTACATTATTATCTTACAATATTATATCAAGCATTTAAGCAATGTAAGATCTTGCTCAGATCATACAGTTGCAGTCATTTTAATTATAAGGGATGTCATTAAAATCCCATGTAAGTAAGAACTTAACTGAATTCTTCAAGATCTTGATAGCAACATCTTACTATATCTTTTGCAAGATTCTTGAAAGGTAATACAAGATTTAGTTCCCGATCTTGACTGATAATGTAAGATTTAGTGACTGATTTTAACTGGTTATGTAAGATTAATTTTATCAAAAAATCTTAACAGAATTTTGGAATTTCTTGTCTAATATTGGTGTGATTAAACATGCATGATCAGCTTAACATTTCATAAGATCTTAAACGAGAGATTTGATTCCTGGGTTGTCCTACATGTGGTTCAAGCAATCTGACTGGGATGTCAAATTCTCTGGTATGTTGCACACAATTTACATAGCGGTGTCTCCAGACCCTTCCTCTACAAGTAGTGACGGGGTAGGGTGACGCTAGGTTTGATACATTTAAGTTATCACAGTCCACAGGTGTTTATTTCAATGAATCTTGGACAAAAAGGCGTGTTATAGGGCGTCATAAGAAATTTTTTAATCTGTGTAGCAACACCACAACAATGGGAGGTGGGACAGTTCAGAAGCATGTGATCAAAAGAGAAAGCCCCAGTGGCCACAAAGTATTGCTTACTGTAAAGATGGCAAGATGGACCACAAGATGGTACTTTACTGGAGCCAGAATCCCTTACTATTGTTGTTATATGGAAGGCTAAAGTGTCTTATGCAGCCTTTAGTGTCTGGTCTAAACTCTATGCCAAGGTTTTGCCAGAAATGGCTCTCATTAGAAGTTAAAGGCTCTGATGCTTGATGTTGAGACCCAACTGCTTACAATTTTTAGAAGAACATACAATGATAAGAAATACAGTAATTATTCATAAATAGTTATGTTTAGTAATGTGCCTGTTATACAATACAATATCCTTTTAAAAGGAAGCATAAACTATTCTTTGAAACGTAGGTAAGTTTGTAATAGGTTAATGCTACTAAAAACTTTCTACTTACTTATTACCTTATTATATCGTTGCTGGTTGTACCAACAATTTGGTCGACACATTAGCAAGCAAACGTGTGATATTTCTGTTCTTGAAGTTTCTTATTGTCCATTAGGCATTTAGATCTGTTATTGTTCACTTTTATGGACAGAGAAGCTATTAATATCTATTTTTTGACAGTAGGATATCCTGGATTACCATCAGTTGGTGTTGTCAAAGTGTTTACTATGTTAAAGCAATTAAGGGTTTTTTGACTCTTGCTTGAATAATTAATTAGTATTATGGTATCATTAATGATAGATTAAATGCATCATAATGTTGTTTTGTAGCAAATGATACTTCATGATGAGTCGCTGTATATCATTGCAGTCACTATAGCCTTAAACGAGAAGGTGCGGTATAAAAGGAGGTGCCCTGGACATGTTGGTTTTTGTTTTTTACAGGTAAAAATGTCTGCTCCAGATGGTGTTGATTCTTTTTAAATGGGCATAAAGAGAGGGTTTTGCAGTACCAAACAAAGCTAACTTTTGCTCAAAAAAAGACAAGGATCATTTTTTGCTAGGCTTCATCAAGTTACGGTAATTTGGGATATTTTTATTTAAATTAATTTTATGTTTTCATTCTTCATACTACTTTAATTATGTAGCCATTAATGTCTACGAAATTAATTAACCATTGAAAATAGTTATAATTAATAATAATTTCATCCACGCCTCTTACCGCATGTACAAAATGGCAGTACTTGGAGAACACACCATACAATCTTGTATTCATGGGTATCATGTACTATACCAAGATGTGTGGACAGCCAGTGAAAGAGATGAATTGATATGTGTATGACAGCCAACTAATCACATGGACGGGTATGCTGTAGCTACACTATTGAAAAGCACCAGCTGTGTCTTTGGCCATTTGCCACGAAAGCTGTCAAAACTGTGTTCTTTGTTTAGGAGGCTTAATAACCTGGACTGTGAATGGTAGACGAAAACATTCATTAGACCTACCTCAAGGTGGACTAGAGCTACATTGCATGCTGCCATTTAATGGAAAATCTGGACTAATAAGAAAACTGAAATCTTCATCATCATTAATAGTAATTGTATACTGAAATTGAATTTGCTGTAATTTATGTATATAAAATTGTATGTTGAAGTGAACTTGTATCAGTATGAATGATAGGGTAATATCCTTGTAATTTAAGAGTAAGTCACTCACTGCAGGTCTTGATACAATGTCAGTCACCATCCATTACTGTCTTCATTCCTGTCTCCATCACAGTCTTCATCACAATCTTCATCTGTCTTCATCACTATTTCCATCTCTGTTTTATCGGCTGTCTGCTTCACTACCTAAGTCATACGGCTGTCTGCTTCACTACCTAAGTCATACTCCGAGGGTAAAACATTGGTGTCATCATTCTCTTCCAATTCACTAATAGTGTCTAATGCTCCTAAAATACCTGAACAAAGGAAGCCAATGACAATGAATTCAAGTTTGTCTGCTATATATTCCATCACTTTAACCAGCCACTTAGCATTTTGTTCTTTTAACTTAGCCACACCTAAGTCAATTGGATCCGATTCTACATCTTCTTTAAGACCAGCTGCCTCACCCAATTAATCCCTGACTTCCTTAGCGTGCTAATCTTGAACTTTATCCTTAAGAAACTTTTTCACAGGTTTATTGACAGAAATGTCTAGCAGTCGCAAGACATCTGTTGTATTAGCCGGCAGATGACACACATGTATATCATTATCTTCCAGAAGCTTCATGACAGTTTTCACAACCTCACCTTTAAAATTATCCTAGATAACCAAAGCCGGTTTACCAGCTTTTATCAGTTCCCACCACACATGGAACAATTATTTTTTGAATATATTCCAACATGGTTTGCTCATGACACCAATGTTTAGGTAAATTACTGATATTCCAGTCAATATGAAACTGGAAATTGGGGAGTCATTTTGCAGTTGTCCTTTTATAAATAATTTGAGGTGGTAGAAAATCCCCTACAGCTAAACCACATAAAATGGCAGTAATTGGTCACTTATCATTTAGTCCATTGACATCTACACACTGTGCACCTTTGCTGCTCATGGTCCAGCATGAAGAAAGAACAATATTGATCTTAATTTAAGATCAACTGGCTTAGAATCTCCTCCATGAGAATAATGTCCTTTACTTCTTGCAAAAATACTTTTTTTAGGTTCTTAAAAATTATCTTTGGTCATTTTACTTTTTGCTGTCGTAGTTTTTCATTCTACAAAATTCATAAAGGGTGTGGCTCATTATCAGATGGTCTTTATTTTCAGTTGCTTCATCCTTTTAGTAGCATTACAATTTTAAAACTAGATACTATCCAGGGAAACAACACTTTGTATGACCCCAAGAAAACCAGTGAAAAGTTTGCTGCTTTCACTATTCCTAAACGGTAACGCTTCAAAAAAGTTTTGCTACTGGCAAATTGTTGGACATTATAAACATATTTTTGAACTGGTATTTTTACGCTGATTTGCAAAAAACTATTTGCAATTTTATTGCATCACACAATACAGCCATGAGTGCTCTAGCTGTGGAGCAAATTTCCCTTTTCATCTCTCATCCAAATCGGAGCTACAGTAACAGAACAGTATATAATTGCAGAAGTGCTACAATCGGACTTGTAGATGTGGCTTGTAAATTCACGTGGTGAGACTTCATTGCTAAAAGTCAGTGGAAAGTACTTGTTATTGTTTTAAGTGTAGTTTTAGGACTTGTTCACATCTCAGTTGGTGTATATTTGTCATAATTCCATTATTGCTGCCTATACTATTCATGTGACTCAGAGGTAATTAGATACATTATTATCATATGTTATAATTTGTTGTTCAGAGCTCAGTTTAGAGTTAGATAGCTGAAGCAGTAAGAAAAAAGCCATTGCCTAAAAGGATTTATGTTCACAGTAAATTTAAAAGCCAGTCTTATGTGCAGTTACCTGGAAGACCTCAGTCCCACAAGTCATGGACTGACGATAGAATGACGCAGGCTCTAAAGGCTGTTGGTGAAGGATCAAGTGTGCGTAGAGCAGCAGAGAAAATGGAGTGCCTTGTTTCACTCTACACAATCAAGTAAATGGCAGAGTGACTCATGGATCAAAGAGTGGTATCTCGCTAGCCCAGAAGAAGAGTAACTGGTTACCCATTATAAGAATTGTGCATCAACAGGCTATGGAGATGTCACGGAAGAAAACGCTAGCTCTGGTCCAAGCTGTTATTGAAAAGGGTCACGCCATGTCTGAAGTTTCATCAAGCTGGTTGAAGTTGTTTACTAGTCGGCATCCAGAAGTAACATTAAAAAGTGGAGAGACAATATCACGTGCCAGGCAGATGGGAGCTTCCAAGGAGAATGTAGAGAGTTGTTTTGATTTATTAGAGGAGACGCTGTATGATAACAATTTGATTGACAAAGCACACCAGATATTTAATACCGATAAAACGAGGATGCCGTTTGATCCCAAGCCAATCAAAGTGTACAGTTCAGTTAGTCAGAAGTTTTATTCTGTTACTACAGGAAACAAAGGGCAAGTAACTGACATAGCTTGTGTGAGTGCAGGAGGACATTGCATACCACCCATATTAACTTTAATTGAAAGGGCCTTGGAGAGGGTATGGACGATGGTGCAGTACCTAGGACACTTTTCGCAATAAGTTGGATGAGCTTTATGTAAATTGGTTTTTTTTATTAATTCCTTCTTGATGCTCCTCCTGTTAAGCAACTGCTATTTCTCCTTGATGGACACATGAGTTATTATAGCTCTGCCTGTGTCAATAGGCTACTAAGGAGAAAGTTATTGTTTACCTCCTCAAAGCACTCATCGCCCTCAGCCGCTTAATAAAGGTGCTTTCAGCCCTTTAAAATGATATGAATAAAAAATGCCATGCCTTTCTAAGTAAAAATCCAGGTAAAGTCATTACACACTATCATTTTGGTGCAATATTTGGTAGAACATGGAGACGGCCTATGACGACATCTAATATTATTGCTGGTTTCAAGATAACTCATGTTTATCATCTCAATAGATTTGCTCTTCTACCACCACCTAAAGACAATGAGAAACAGTAACTATGTGAGCATACTGGGCTCAACTTTAGTGCTGGTAGAGTGCAATGGAACTTTCCTTGATCTTCTTGGGGTATAAAATTGTATAAAGACCAATCCTTCAATGACACACTTCTAGTATCCATCCTGATGTATCTCTTAGAGACACTTCTAATTGTAACAGCTCCTATAATTGAGACAACTCTTCCGGATGTTTTTCATAATTCAAATATGTCTCAGTCAAACTCGGAGAATTCCCGTCCTTCTCTTTCTTCTCCATAAGAAGATGCCTTAGATACCTCTCCTCATCCTAAGGGCATAAATTCATTTACTGCTGAAGAAGTAGCGAAATTTAGGAAGCGCTATGAAAAAGGTTACGACATTTGTACTGACAAACAATAAAACTCTCGGTTGCAAACTTTTGGTTGCAAGTTTTAGAGACACAAACTACTTTTGCGCCATTTTTGACACTGCCAGAGGTAAAATATCCAAATTTTTTACGTCATGAGTGCAATGCTAGAGTTATAACCAGTGTTGAGTTTTGTGAAAATCTAGAAGAAAAGAAGAAGTTACTTGAAGCAAAGCAAAAGGAAGAAAGGGAGCAGAAACACTTAGAAAGAAAAAAGAAGCAGACAGAAAAGAAGCAAGGTATAATTGTTTTAATTGGTACGAATATTCACTTTAATTTTGTAGCTCGGAAAGTAGCTTGTAAGGAGAAACTAAATGCTAGATAAGTGATAAGTATGATAATACATGTATGTTGAAAATACCTACTCAGCAAAAATATTTTACAGGATCTTGTTCAGATCTTGTTCAAGTGTTCATTATGTTTAAGACTTTAGCAAGATCTTTGGTCAATAACTTGTAAAACAATTTATAATGCAAGATCTTAGTAAGAACTTTGTACATTAAATCTTAATTACTTAGATCTACATTATTGTTTTGTTCTCTTCTGTTATATTCTGCTATTATTATATGAAGCTATCTAAAAAACCATAATTCTAAAAATACAATTGATAAGTGATTGTATCATTGTAATGAAAAATTTAATATAATCAAATAATTAATGTATACAGACCAAATGAAGGTCCTAAATATTGTAGGTCGGGATATATTTGCAACTGCAATTATTCATGGTCATAAAAAAGTTCAATTAAAAACCATGGAAACTGTTAGAGTGTTGCTATGACAAAAAGATCACGTGTTTAGTGTTCAGCTATTTACACGTATAGTTTTTTAGCTGCTTTAGTGGAGCCATTACTTCTTATATGAACCTCTACCTCAGAGCTCTTTCAGCTTCTTTGCTGCAAAGAGTTGCTGGTATGCATGCTGGTGATAATAAACCACACCCAAGTCAATAAACACTAACTAGAATGGGTTGAGAGTTCCTAGATGCGGCGAGACAGTAGTTCTGAAAAGAACTGGTAAAAGCAGCTCCAAAGAGACTAAGGCTTAGAAATACAAGAAGAACAACAGCTCAAGAACACTGCAGCAAGGTGTTTCCTTCAATATTGCGCCTTTTCCAATAAAAATTACACTTCAATTTCCATCGCTTTTAACTGAATTTTTTAATGACAGCAAATAATTGCAGCTACGAATATATCCCGACCTACAGTAATCACAATCGAACTGTCTCCAACGAGTGGCTCTTGGAATGGGACAATTATTATCTCTATTGTACAACTTTCTCTTGTTCATATTGTACTTAACTGTGTAACACGCATCTAAAACTTATGGGCGGGGCTCAAAAGTCATTAATTAATTAACCGCAATAACAAGTACCAACCTCGTGTTCTTTTCTAGCCACAGCTAAATTTCTTAATGAGCCGTCCAAATATATCTACTCCTAGAGGCAAGAAAAGGCCAAGGAAACCTTTAGAGACTATGTTCAGATCAAGGATAATGCTGGAACAGTGGATGACTTGAACATAGATCCCTGTAAGAAAATGGCACCTTTGTGACTGCAGAGGTAATAAGTCTTATAACAGGTGGTATTTGCTATTAGTCAGTACAAATTTACTGCACGAATAACTAGCATCATGAATTTTTGTGTACATGAATATTTACTAGAAATCTACAACATAGTTCTTGACTCAAATGACAAAGAGTATGAAGTGAACCTGAAGGAGTTAGAAATAGGAAGTTTACTAGCATCTCAAGATGACTTGGACATAGGGACAAAAATAGTTTGGCTACACAAAGGGAGAACTGGCTATGCAGGTGAAGTGATAAAATTACCTTACGGTAAGTTATGCTCTTGCACAAATGTAATTAATGGGAGGGTGTGGACAAATCTGAATAAATTCTGTTGTTGACATTCCAGGCTAAAGAAAAGTAAGAGTCTAGGAGATGCCTATGATATTTTTTGCAGCAAAGTATGATTGCATCTCTTTCAGGAAAAATCTCATGCTTCTATTTCTTCATTCCTTGACTTTACATTCTTGCCACTCAAAATAACAGACAGTAGAGCTCCATCTTCTTGTTAAATAAATCTCTGCAAGAGCCCTAAAATAGTGATGTAACCTCATTTTTAATAAAATTATTGGAATTAGGCGACTTTAGAAGCCCTGTACCAGTAGTGCAAAAGAAAGAAAGGACAACTAGTCTAGCTTATCAAGTGATGATGATCATGAAACCAAGGACATCTGCCCTAGTCAAGCTTGTGGATTAGAACCAGTGTTGTATTAGTTAACTATAACTATAACTAAATCTATTTTAGTACACAACAAAATTGTAATTTCAGTTAACTAAACTAAAATTCTTTTATATGATGTCAAAGTAACTAGAATCATAACTAAAATGACTTGTCAAAACTATAACTAAAATAGAATTAACAGTTTTGTACTAGTAATCAAATAACTGACTTACAGTGACAATTCAGCAAGGCATATTTACCTCCGTCTTGTCATTAATGTAGTGTTGTTTTATATCACATTTTGCACTTTTAGTTAGTTATAGTTAGTTATGACATTTCTGAATTACTTGTCGGTTAGAGTATAGCTTTATGCAAGGTTAACCACGCCCACAGCTACACTGCCCATTTAAGGCCCCGAGTCTGCAGGGGTTGAGGCATCATTGCTTGCAGTTAGCTCAGCTGAAGTCCTTACTTTCTAAGCTCCCGTCCGGCTTTCTCGCTGTTAGACTCTTGTGATGCCTGCATCTTCTCATGACCCTGCGCCTTCTGCGGAGGCTCCTACCTCTCTAGACGTGAGTTTGTTGGGCTCTAGTGGACCGGTGGCTGCCCCCTTCTTTCTCTCATCCTCGTCAGACGTCGCTGGGCCAAGTTCACCAACTGTTTTTACTTCAACTACCCCAGCGTCAGTACGCAGCCACCCTCCTGTCATCTGTCTGGCTGGGACAACCCTGGCCACGGCCTCGCCTATGCCCGGGGACGTCATGAGGCCTATCAACGCCACTGTCGAGGCTGGGATTGAACGGGGAGTCGATAGGGCTCTTCGTGGGACGGCCTCCGGTTCATCTATTCCTATTCCTGCCAGGACTGTGCCCGCAGCTCCACCAAGGCCAGTGCCTCCATTATCAGGTATGCTACAGTACTTAACTTTCACACACTCACTCAAACGTATGTGGCTTATAGGCTTAGTTAATATGGTTTGCATGTTGTTGGGCGATCCAGGCGGGTGCTTACATGCATAAACTGGGTGGTTACTGGGAGCCCAGCAAGGGCGCTAGGGCTGCATGTGGGCCTTGCTCAGCAACCTGTAGGTTCAGGGGTTGCACATGCTCCCATCAGCAGCAATGGACAACTGCATGGGTTATGACTTCACAGGGCTTCTGGCCACTCCTTGTGGTCTGGCACCTATAGTTGGGTCCAACCACAGGGAGTGTCAGTGGCTTAACAATTCCTTTTCCTTTTCCTGTCCTCCTTCTCCTTTCTTCATTCTTCTTCCCTTCTTTCCCTCCCATTTTTCCTTCCTTCTCTACCTCTTCTCTTCCCCTTTCTCCTGTCTTATCATGCAGGGCCAAGCTTACTGTTTCCACTGGTGTCGCTGCTTCAGTCAGTGTCACTCCTGCCCCAGTCAGTGTCACCACAGCACCAGTTGGTGTCACCCCAGGACTAATTAGCGTCACTCTAGCCCACCTGGCTGGTGCTCAATTGTTGGCTACCTCAGTAGATCACTCTTTGCCCCTGTTCACAACTGGTCCCAGCTCCTTGTCCAACCCCTGAGAGTCACTGGTCACGCCATGCCACCTCCCTATCCCAAGGTCTCCTCCATCTCCCTGGTAACGTCCCTCCCCGCTCTCCCAGCAAAGGTGGTGGAACGGATTCGGGCAGGATCCTTTGTGGCATTGAAGGAGATGCTGGTGGACAACGTCACCCTGGTCGAGAGGCTCCACAAGCTGGGCCATTCCTCGCAGCTGCTCTCAGCCTGTTCCAAAATGAGAAAGATCAATGATCCGCTAACTTGGATTTTCTGTTTTCCCTCGTTTATTGCAGTGAAGACGGATCATCTATTGACAAAAGGTTGGCGCTAGGTTGGCGGAACTATGATATCAGGTTCCGCCAACAACTGGCTGCAGGCACCCTCCTTGAGTGGACACAAGTAGGGCCTTCCATCTTGGCTACGTCAGTTCTCTGCCCCATTTTATCTCAAGACGTCTCTTGCTGTTCGCTTTGTTGGGAATCAGATCATAAGACGAGGGAATGTGCATGTAGTAAACTATTTAATGTTTGGTTTATGTGATTCTAATTAGTCTTTACAGTTAGGTAATTTTTGTTAACCACATCTTGTGTTTATCTGTGTACTTAAGGTTGATTTTTGTAAGTTGAAGAGTTCAGTTAGTTTTGGTTGTTAATAATACTTTCTAAGTTACAACATTTCTGGCGACGAGGAACAGTTTTGAGCTCATGGCTAGAGCAGTTGGTAATCTAGAAACCTTCAATCCCAAGAGACACAACTTTCCCAAGTATGTGCAGTGGGTAAAGCTCTATTTCACAGCCAACGACATTCCAAATGCTCATAGGAAGTCGGTCTTTTTGTCAGCGTTGGGCTATGAGACTTATGACATCCTAGCTAATGTGTTTGATGACTCAGAGGCTCAGACCTTCGATACTCTAGTCGAGAGGTTAACGAATCACTTTCATCCTAAATCCTCAGTCGTAGCTGAGCAATACAAGTTTGGATACCGGAGGCAAGGTGACTCAGAATCTATAGCAGATTTTGTTGCTGATCTAAAGAGCCTGGCTGCTTGTTGTAGGTTTAAGGCCAATGCTCTTGACGAGACTCTCCGCAACAGATTCGTGTGTGGTCTCTCTAACGAGTTTATTCAAAGCAGACCCCTGACCGAGGCATCTAGATGATCTCCCATTTGACAGAGCAGTGGAGATTGTAATGACATTCGAGGATGCCAGACAGACGGCCCAGCTCATGCAGCAATGGGAAGTACCTGTTCATCATTCTGAAATGGCTGATGGCAAGCCAAGGAAGCAGTCGGTTCAGTGCTACAAATGTGGTGGTTCTCATTCTCCAGCCACATGTCGGTTTCTAAAAGAGAAATGTCATTCCTGTGGGAAATTGGGAAAGTCTGTAGAAGCAGTAAAGCTAAAGACACTAAGGCTAAAAGCCAACCTAAAGCACAAAGAACTGCTCCAAAGTCAACACATGCCATAGCTGAGGGACCTATTAACTCTCCTATCATAGAAGATTCTGAAGAAGTCTTTATGGTTTCATCTTTAACCTCAAGGGTCGCTCCAATTCCGGTAACAGTCATAGCAAATGGTCAACCGTTAGAGATGGAACTGGATACTGGAGCTGCAGTATCGCTCATCAGCGAGGATATGTATAAGGCCAAGTTCAAGGACTCTGTTACTCTCAGGTCTAGTAATATCACACTTCATTCATATTCTGGTCATCTTCTGACAGTGATGGGAACTGCTGACCTCAAGGTCACCTACAAAGACCAGAAGTCCACCCTTCCATTAGTCGTGGTTGCTGGTCAAGGCCCCAGTTTACTTGGTCGCAACTGGCTTCAAAGTATACAGCTGGACTGGAGTTCAATTAAGAATGTCCAGGTCAAGGCCAGTTTTGATAATCTTGTCAAGAAACACCCTAAGTTGTTTTGTTGTGGGTTGGGTAAAATAATTGGGGTTACAGCGAAAATACATGTTTCTGACCATGTCCAACCCAAGTTCATTAAACTACGACCTCTCCCATATGCCTTAAAGGAAAAGGTTGAGAAAGAGCTTATGCATTTACAAGAGAGTGGACTCATTACACCCATTCAATTCTCAGACTGGGCAGCCCCAATTGTGCCTGTAGTTAAGTCTGATGGAAGCATTCGAATATGTGGAGACTATAGGGTCACAGTAAATGCAGTAGCTAAACTAGAAAGTTACCCACTACCCAAAGTGGAAGACTTATTCGCAGCTTTGTTGGGGGTGTACTACTCTCTAAACTGGATCTTTCCCATGCATATCAGCAACTGGTTTTAGAGGAAGATTTCAGGAAGTACACCACTATCAACACAACCAAGGGATTGTTCCAGTATTTACAATTGCCTTTTGGTATTTCGTCTGCTCCTTCTATTTTTCAAAGGACAATGGAGACTCTCCTTTGTGATATTCCTGGTGTTGTCGTGTACATCGATGACATTCTGGTCTCTGGTCGTGACACTGATGAACACTATAACAACTTGGATAAGGTCATGAAAAGACTGGAGGAAGCTGGAGTGCAACTCAAGCAGTCAAAGTATTCTATTGGGAAGTCTTCTGTGGAGTATCTGGGCCATATCATTGACAAGGATGGCTTACATCCAGCTCCAGAGAAGGTCAAAGCTGTAAAAATGGCTCCAGAACCTAGGAACATAACAGAGCTAAGAGCATTTCTAGGTTTATTATTCTAAATTTTTGCCTAACCTTTCTGATGTTTTAGTCCTTTATACAGGTTATTACAAGCAAAGGTCAAGTGGTCATCGAGCAGGGATTAATCTGAGGCTTTCCGAGAAGCCAAGTCGTTACTTCAATCATCTACACTTCTCGTATATCTTGACAGTAATAAAGAGATTGTGGTGTCGGGTGATGCATCTCCTTATGGTGTGGGGCAGTACTGGCATGGAAGACGGTTCGGAAAGGCCCATCGCCTATGCATCGAGGACTCTCTCATCAGCAGAGAGGAATTACTCTCAGTTAGAGAAGGAGGGGTTAGCAATAATATTTGCAGTGAGGAAGTTTCATCAGTACTTGTTTGGTTGTAAGTTCATTATATACTCTGACCATAAGCCTCTCAAGTACCTCTTCAGTGTACATCATCAAGTACCAGTAATGGCTGCTGCCAGAATTCAGAGATGGTCTTTGCTCTTGAGCTCATATCAATATGAGATCCAATATCGTCCTGGCAAGAGCATGTCTAATGCTGATGCACTTAGCCGCTTACCAACTTCTGAGACTTCATCAATGTCTACACCTCAATGTGGTGAAGTAACTCTTCTTCTAAATCATCTCTCTACCTCAATAATCACTGCAAAGCATATAAGGAACTGAACTAGTAAGGACCCATTACTCTCTCGTGTTCACCACTTAATGTTAAGTGGGTGGCCTTCTTCTACTAATAAGGATCTCCAGCCATATTACAATCGCCGAGAAGAGCTAAGTGTGGTGGATGGTTGTATATTATGGGGATCTCGGGTAATCATACCACCACAAGGACGCACTGAAGTACTAGCTCAACTTCATGAGACTCACCCTGGAGAGAATCGAATGAAAGCATTAGCCCTGTCATATGTGTGGTGGCCTGGGCTGGATACTGATATAGCCACTAAGGTGCAACATTGTCATCACTGCCAAGAAAACAGAAATAGTCCGGCAAAGGCTCCATTACATCTGTGGGAGTGGCCAACTCAGCCGTGGACCAGACTTCACATGGACCACGCAGGACCATTCCAAGGCAAGTTGTTCCTGGTCTTGGTTGATTCCCATTCCAAGTGGTTGGAGGTTCATATAGTGCCTTCTACATCTGCAGAAGCTACAATTAAGGTCCTCAAATCAATATTTTTCACTCATGGCATCCCTGAACAGATTGTGACTGATAATGGTACTGGATTTAAGAGTGGAGAATTCCAAGATTTTATGTCTCAGATGGGAATTCAGCACATCTGTACCTCTCCATACCACCCCTCTTCTAATGGGCTTGCAGAAAGGGCAGTACAAACCTTCAAGTCTACTGTCTCTAAATTAGAAGGACCCATGGAACACTGCCTCACTCAGTTTCTGTTCAAGTACAGAGTAACTCCACAAACAACAACTAACCTATCACCAGCTCAGCTCTTGATGGGTAGGAAATTACGAACTACCTTGGATCTATTGCATCCTGATACTTCTAAGAGAGTAGAAGATAAGCAGAGGAAGCTAATGACTGACAAGAGACCAAGAACTTTTGCAGTAGGGGATAAAGTCTTTGTTAGAGATGTCCTCCATAAGAAATGGATTCCTGCAATGGTAATTAAGATTACAGGACCTCTCTCTTATCATGTAGAGACTAATGCAGGTGTTGTGTTACGTAAGCACGTAGATCACCTTTGCCCAGAAGACATGACTACCTCTACTGGTCAATCAGAAGATTGGGGCCCCACCACCACTATAACCCCCACCACTACTCGAACAAACCCACCTCAACAGCCACCTGCTCCTCCACTTGAACCAGTACGTCATTCAACAAGAGTTTGAGCGCCCATCATCTGATTTGCCCCTCTACTCCAAACTTAAGTAGGAGGGAATGTAGTAAACTATTTAGCATTTGGTTTATGTGATTCTAATTAGTCTGTACAGTTAGGTAATTTTTGTTAACTACATCCTGTGTTTGTCTGTGTACTTAAGGTTGATTTTTTAAGTTAAAGAGTTCAGTTAGTTTTCGTTGTTAATAATACTTTCTAAGTTATAACAGTGCACTAGCCATGTGGGACAAAAAGGCCACTCCCCCTCTTCAAAGTCAGCGAGAGCTCATCCCTATTCATTTAATGAGGCGAGCAAAAAGTTCAACAACGGTTATTGTAAACATATCAAGTGCAAGTACTCTCATGTTTGCAGCTTGTGTTCCAGCCCGGACCACGTGGCTCCCGCCTGCCCAAAGGCGACGTCGGAGTCGGAGAGCTATTCCTTCCTCATTCTGGGGCGCTATAAAGGGACCCTAGTATATTTGACTTTTTCATGTATACATGACTATTTAATCATTCAGTATGATTGCCCTACAGAGCGGACCTTTTCTTTTATTTTGTTTATTTGTATGATGCTTCAATTATTGAGTCACTCCTGGGTGTGGCTCTTTTGCTTATGCCCTGATACTTGTTAATAAGTTCATTACTCCAGTAGGGGGTGCAGTACTTATGGTCACTCTCCTTGGGGTGGGGTTTATGTCCAGCTTAATTAATTAGCCCCACCCCGGAATTTTTTTTTTGTTAAGCTGCTGCTGCACTGTATATTTATTTATGTCTGCTATCACAGGCTCATACCCCTACTTACAGAAGCTCCTAGCACTGGAGTCTCAGGCAGCTATTATTTCATTGGCTACAGCTTCCCAGTTGGTCCGGAGGTTCCTTCCCTTGCAAGAGGGGCTACCCTTCTTAGCTTCCATGCCTGACCAGGGGCTAGCAGTCTTTCTTGAGAGAGGCATCAGACGGGGATTTGCCATTGGCTTCAACCCTGATAGTAATTTGAAGCCTGCAGGCTCTAACATGTCCTTTGTCCGGGATAATCCCAAGGTGGTGAGCAGCTACATTGCTGAGGAAGTGGTGGCAGGCCGACTCTGTCCCTACTCAGTTAAGCATCTAAGCCCTATTGGCTTGATCCCCAAGAAGAATAGGCCATGCTGCTTTTGCATGATAGTTGACCTGTCGTCCCCACGTGGATATAGCGTCAATTATGGAATTCCTCCAGAGTTTTGCTCATTCCACTACGCATCTGTGGCCAACGCAGCCCATAGGATGTTACACTATGGTCAGGCAGCACTCATGGCCAAAGTTGATCTAAAATCGGCCTGTCGTATGGTGCCGGTACGACCAGAGGACAGCCACCTCCTTGGTATCTAATGGGAAGGCGTCACCTATGCTGACCTTGCTTTGCCGTTTGGTCTTCATTCTGCCCCCATACTCTTCTCAGCCGTGGCAGATGGCCTGGCTTGGCCCCTATTTAGGTCAGGGGTAGAGTTTTCCATCCATTATTCGGATGATTTTTTTTCTATCGCCCAGCATATTCCTCTGAATGTCACAGAGCCATGGAGATAGCAGTTCCCCTCTGCCACAGGCTATAGGGCTCCCTGTAGCACCAGAAAAGGTTGAGGGCCCTTCCACATTCCTCACCTTTTTGGGCATTCAAGTAGACTCTGTGACTATGTCACTCTCCCTCCCTCAGGGGAAATTGGCAGCCTTAAAGCAGCATTTAGGGACATGGTTAGGGCCAATCCGCTTCAAAGCGGGAGCTCCAAGAGTTATTGGGCCACCTTAACCACGCAGCAGATGTTGTCCCACGAGGGAGGTCCTTTGTCAGGGCGATCATCAATGCTATGAAGCAGCCACGCCTTCCTCACCAGAAAACCCACCTAAATGCCCCTTGTAAGGCTGACATTAATAGGTGGTCATTGTTTGTACCCAGCTGGAATGGGATCTCAATCCTCCCCCCTCCACAGCCTTCAGTGACTGTTATTAGCGATGCCTCAGGTTCGTGGGGGTGTGGGGCATACAACCAAGTCCACAGCCTATGGTTCCAGCTGTCTTGGCCACCATCTTGGGACAAGGTCAGCATTGCTCCCAAGGAGATGCTCTCTGTGGTTATTGCGGCGGCAATTTGGGGGAGATGGTGGTCAGGCCAGCGGATCCTCTTTCTCTCTGATAACACAGCAGTCATAGCAGCCTTCACCTCTCGCTCCGCCCATCACCCTATTCTGTCTCACCTCCTTAAATACTTGTTTTTTGGGAGGCCAAGTTTGACTTTTCTTACATAGCAGAGCACCTCCCGGGAAAGAGTAACGCAGCAGCCGATGCCCTGTCTCGGGACAACCTGTCTTTATTTCATTCACTTAACCCACAGGCCGCCAGAGAACAAACCCCAGTTCCTCCCACTCTGGCTCTCTTGCTCATGGATCACACCCCGCAGTGGACCTCTCTCAACTGGGCAGGATTGTTTAGGGACTCTTTGAGCAGGGTCTAGCCTCCTCATCTAATCGAACCTATTCATCAGCCAAGTCCTGTTATCTCAAATTTTGTCAGGACGCTAGCCTCACCCCCTACCTCCTGTCCCAGGGCACCATATGTCTACCTGCTGCCTTTCTAGCCCAGCGGGGTTTGACCCCTAGATTCATCTCCATGTACCTGTCAGCGGTTAGGCACTTGGATGTTCAGTCCACCACTCCAAGGTTGGTCTGGCCTTACCTCCAGTATGTGCTACAGGGCATTAAGAGATCCTCCCAAGGCTGCCCTCTTCAGGGGTTAGGCTGCCAATCACCCCCGCCATTCTGCGCCAGTTGCGCCTAGTGTGGGACCCCAGGAACTCTTTCCTTAATTTACTGCTTTGGACAACAGCATCAGTTGCCTTCTTTGGCTTCTTGTGGCTGAGTGAAGCCACATCTAACAATAGCTTTCGCCCCTCTATTCTGGTGGAAAGTGTGGCCATCGATTCTCACCACTCTCCCCCTATCATTCATTCGTCTAACAGTATCTTGGTCCAAGACAGACCAGTTCGGGAAGGGAGCCGGGTAATACTGGGGAAAACAGATGATGACTTATGCCCAGTATCGGCCCTACTTGCTTACTTGGCCAGACGCCCAGGTCTGAGAGTGGGTCCTTTACTTATCCAGGAGGATGGTCAGCCCCTCATGAGGGACTTCTTTGTTCATCGCCTCAAGGGGAGGTGTAGGATCGCTTTGGATAGGTACTCTGGCCACAGCTTCAGAATTGGGGCTGCTAGCTCAGGCTGGTGTCCCCGGTCACATAATCAAGGTGATGGGACGTTGGGAGTCGGAGGCCTACCAGATATAAATACATACGCTCCTCCCCGTCAACTCTGGCAGCCGTGGCTCTTTCCCTGGCTGGCAGCCTGGGATACTGAACGATCTCCTTTACTTTGTCTATTGTGTTGTATTTACCTTTTTTGTGTCCCTGTTTTTGTCCTCTGTTCTATTGTTCATTCTTCCTCTTTAAAAGATTTGTTTGAGAATTGAGGTTGGTTCTATCGTTTGGCGTGGTTTGTTTGGCACCGGGACCACCCCTTCAGATATCCAGACACGTGCTCAGGCGCCTCCTAGAGGCGGGGTAGCCACATAATCTTCAGTAGGGGAGGAGTCAAGGGCCATTAAGCGGGCTCCTCCCTTGGGTGGGGAAGCCCCACCTTGGGCTTCTGACCTGGCACACGTGGCTCAGTTTGGGGTGTGGTTTCGAGAAACCACTCCTACTGGCACACCTTCCCTCCTTACCGGGGGTAGGGGTGCCTTGGGTTGATAGAATTGTAAAGGGGGTTTGCAGTGGGCCTGCCGCCCCAGGAAAGAAGTCTTCAATTTGCAATTCAGTGAGGTAAGTGGTTAATTTTAGTTAGTTATAGTTAGTTCTGAAATTTCTAAATTACTTTTAGTTAGTTATAGTTGTCGATTAGACAATGAGTTTAGGCAAGGTTAACCACGCCTACTGCTTGCCATGATATAAAGGCTCCCCTGCTGCGGGGGTGGCTCTATTGTTGCTTGCAGCGTTCCCAGCTATATTGCAGGTCCTTAGTACTTCATCAGAAGAGGAATCTTTCTTGATAACTGTCAAATCTGGTCCGTGGCGAGCGTCCATGCCATCTCTATCACTCAGCCACTCTTTTCTCAATGCCTTGACGTCATAATCTTGGACTGATGGCTTCTGCATCACCTAGCTCCACTCCGGTTGAGATGCATGCAACCTTGGGCGAGGCGATGGCTGGCAGTGGCCCAGCTACAGGACTCTCTTTTCCTTCTGGAGCCTCTGGTATAGTGGTGCCCACAAGGACTAGTGCTGCTACAATCCCATTGATACCTGATATAGGACTCACGGTTGGCCCGCCAGCCCCGGTTGCTCCCACTATCTCAGTCCCCGCTCCCATCGCTCGTTCGCCACGGATTCCCCTCACTCCTCCCACAGGCCCAGATGACTTTATGAGGCTGCTCAATGCAGCAGTGAAGACAGGAATATAACGGGGCATCGACCGTGCCATCCATTCTACCGGCACAGGCCTTCCAACTGTCACAGCAGGATCTAGTCGCCCTTCCGAGTCTTCAAGTGCTCCTATACCTTCTTTCAGGGCTCTCCTCTCAGGTATGCTCCATGTCAGTGGTCTGTCCATGCAAAGCACTCATGTAGGCTGGCTACAGCCAGGCCCGCCTTCCAGGTCATCTTGGGACCCATTAGAATGGTTATTAGGGTCATGGTAGCATTTAGTTCAAAAAAAAAAGAAGAGAGATCTTCTATTAATAAGTGTCCTCCTTAGAGGGTCTGGCTATAAGCCCGTTGTAATGTGCATGTTTTCAGGGTTGGTTGGGGCCTATGAGGGCAGCAAGCCTTGCATGGGCCATTGCCAGTATTTGATATTTAACACCTGTGGCCTGCAGGTCAACTCTGTGTTTACACCTAGCATGGGTTCCTTTTCACACGGGTCAGCAGGCCAGCCCTTGTGGTTTCAACTAGCGACTCCTTGCAGGGGTGGCTAAGGTCAATTGCTAAAATTCCTTTCCCTCTTTCTTTTTTCCTCTCTCTCCCTCTATACTCCTCCCCTCTCCCTCTCTCTCTGTCATATATACTTACACCCATCTGTGCAGGGTCAGGCTTGCCTGAGCTAGCAGCACCACTCCAGCCCGCCTGGCTGAACCTCTGCCAGGTACTTTGGTGGCTCATGCTCTTCCGCTGTTTTCGTCAGCAACCAGCCACATTGCAGACCCCTTGGGCTCCCTCCTCCATACAGCTCCCCCCGCCAAGGTTGTGCCGGTATCTCTGGCTACTTTACTCCCTTCCATTCTGGCAAAGGTAGTGGAACGTATTCACTCCAGAGCATACGTGGAGTTGAAAGAGATGTTGGTGGACAATGTTACCCTGACTGAGAGACTGCAGGAGTGGGCCACCCATCGCAGCTCCTCTCTGCTTCCTCAAAAATGCAGGAAATCTCTGACCCCCTCACATGGGTCTTCTGTTTTTTTGTCACTTATCGCTGTAAAAACAGATCATAAGCCAACCAAACAACTTGTGGCGTATGCTCAAATCATAATTCAACTGTTTTGGAAACATGGTGGTATCAGATGGCGCAATTATGACACTAGATTCCGGCAGCAACTGGCCACTGGGGCCCTCCTCAAGTGGACCCACGTCCAGCCGACTATCCTGGCCACCTCCGTTTAGAAAACCTCTGTCTCAGACTCCCCCTGTTGCTCATTGTGTTGGGAGTCCAATCACCGGACAAATGACTGCACCCTGGCTACATGGGAGAAGAAGAGCTCTCCTCAGCAGTCAAAGACAAGGAGGACTCACCCATAGGCGGCGGAACAGGGGGGGCAGAGGGGGCTAAAGCCCCCCCCAGTCTTGAAACAGGAGGGGCTGAGCCCCCCCCCCAGAAATTATTATTATTATTATTATTATTATTATTATTATTATTATTATTTTCTGCAACTGACTAATAAAGAAAATAAAACTGACTTTTATCAGTAAAATTAGACCTGCAGTCATCATTTCTTCATTTTATTTAGAGAAAAAGACAAGAAAACTACTCTAAATCCAACAATAGAAGATTAGCACCATTTTTTGTAATATTAGCAGCCATTTTTGTATCAAACCACACCCATTTTAATAACTTAATTGATGTTCAGCCCCACCAAAATTAATTTTGTTCCGCCGCCTATGGACTCACCCTTATTTGCCTTCAAGGAACTGTGTAAAAAATACAACAATGGTTATTGTAGGCATGCAAGGTGCCACTATCTACACGTCTGAAGTATTTGCTCCAGTGGAGATCACGTGGCTTCAGCCTACCCAAAGTCGCCATTGACAAAGACTACTGATGCGTAGTTTGATCCTCTGGAGGGTGCTATAGAGGGACCCTTACATATATACTAACATTTCTCATTAATATTCATGATGTATTGACTAATTATTGCTCTTCTCATTGTTATTCATTATCTTGGTTCATTGCTAACGCATATCCTTTTTTCTCGTACGGTAACTTTTGCAATATTAAGGAATACGGGGTGTGGCCCCAGTTAAATTGACAACTAGTTAATTAATGTTTTATATGTGTATTATATACTATGATTTAGAGGTCTATATGCTAAATATATTGCCAATGAGAGAAGTTGTTGAAAAATATCGCCCGAGGGCCAAAAGCCCAAGTGCCATATTTTTCAAATAACTTCTCGAATTGGCAATATGTTTATAATATACCACACCTGTGAGGTGTATATGGCTTATATACTAACCGAGCCCGAGGGCGTAGCCCGAGGGCGAGGTTAGTATATATAAGCCATATACACCTCACAGGTGTGGTATAATGAATTTATTTTCTGATGAAGCCAATCATTGCGCATGCGCAGTAGGTCAAACAGACCGCGTGTGTTTCATTGTCATGGCTGAAGCTGGATCTATGGAAGAGAATCAAGAAAAGGAGAACGTTCCTCCTTCTAACAAAAGAAGGGTATCGTTGTCTTTAAACAAGAAAAGATTCCAGCCATCATCATCAGAGGAAATCGACGAAATGGCCAAGCGTAAAGTCCCGAAAAGACTAGCAAGTGGGCCATGAAGAACCTAGAGGACTGGTTTAAGGACTACAACGAACGGAATCCCGACAAAAAGTGTCCTGATGAGTTTCTCACGGGGCACGGCTGCTCTATTTAATCAGTTTTTTGCTTGTATTTAATCAAATTCATGAATAAAACCACAGACAGGTGTATCAAACATCAAAGTACTATATACAGCTTCCTGTTGCTTTATCACTTATATACTAGTGTCGGTCACTTTCATGATTGGCTTTATTAGGATATAAATAAGATATATTGTTCTGTCAGAAGGTATTATGTGTATATAACATGCTTGAGAAAAGTGGTCTCAGGCTACACTCCTGGTTATACATGTATGCCCATGGCACCCACCAGATAGGTTGATATCCAATACTTAATTCCATACTATATAATTACTACCATATAAGTGGTTTTCTTCGAGGGTTGCAAATTTTGTGGATTCCTTCCTGATTTGCGATAATCAATTTAATACCATACTGCTGGCACACATGGTAGAATTTACGAAATTAAAATCTGCAAATTTGAAATTTTAGTAGATTTTGCGAAATATAATTTCCTCAAAAAACCTTTTATACAGTAATTTGTCAAAATTTTTAAGTTGCTGATTTTGGCATTATAAAAAGGATTTTATGTGTGTAATTTTTTATGGTAGGTCATAAAGAAACAATGGATGGGGATTTTAAGTTACTTGTTGATGCTTGTGAATCTAATAATATTGAAATGGTCCGTCATCTTGTGATTGACAAACACTGTGATGTTAATGCTAAAGGGAGAAATGGCAATACACCATTACATTATGCATGTCAAAAGGGTCATTTTGAAATTGTTAAATTTCTGATCAATTGTATTGAATGTAATGCTGAAGCTAAAAACAATTCTAATAACAGACCTCTACATGGAGCATGCTTTTCTGGAAATGTAGACATTGTACGTCATCTTGTGATTGAAAAACACTGTGATGTTAATGCTAAAGGGAGGAATGGCTATACACCATTACATTATGCATGTGAAAAGGGTCATTTTGAAATTATTAAAATTTTAACAAATTATCCACAATGTAATACTGAAGCTGAAGACAATTCTAATGACAGGCCACTTCACAAAGCATGTGAATCAGGAAATGTATACATTGTACGTCATCTTGTGATTGATAAACACTGTGATGTTAATGCTAAAGGGAGGAATGGCTATACTCCATTACATTATGCATGTGAAAATGGTCATTTTGAAATAGTTAAAATTTTAAATAATCATCCACAATGTAATATTGAGGCTGAAGATAAGTACAATAGGAGGCCATTGCATGTTGCATTAAATAATCGATTTCCTGACATGAACATCATCAATTATCTTGTTGAAGTTAAAGGTTGTAATACTCAGGGGATAACCACCTATGATAGGAAAGCTAGTAGTTACCTTCATATTCATCAATCCAGTGGTGTAGCATTATTACGTGTTGTTAAGTGTATATTGACAGGTCCTCCTGGTGCTGGTAAGAGTACATTAAAGAAGAGACTCCTCAATCAATCTCTTGATACAGGTCCTTCTCTTAGTACTGGTGTAATTGATGCAGCTGTACAAGTTAATTCATTTCGTAAACTATCACAGCACAATGCAGTAGTGACTACAGAATGGAAGGAACAGGAACTTGATGAAGAAGCTGTACTGATCACTAAGAAACTATTACCAGCAAACAACACATCAGATGAAAGTACTAAATCTACTGCATCTCATCAGTCTAATTTATCATTTGAAGATACAGAAACTTCATCATTTGAAAACAAATCAAGATCACCAGAAGAAATAGGCCTATCAGATCAACATGATATTGTAACAAGTGTCATGTCTTCACCTAGGTGTGTGCACAGCAGTTCCATGTTAAAAGGATTTTCAGATTATGTAATGAAGATACCTGTTAGAAAAAGAGAAGAATACGAGAGAAAATTTGAAGAAGGAACAGATGACAATCACACAATGTTACACATCATTGATACTGGAGGACAACCTGAGTTTCATGAAATATTACCAGCTCTTATAACTGGCCCAGCTATCAATCTACTGGTATTCAAACTAACTGAAGATTTAAGGAGTCGCTATGGAATTATCTATCGAACTTCTGCTGGTGATTCTAAACCTTATGAAACCTCATTGACACATGAAGAAGTGATATTCCGTTCACTAGCAAGCATAGCTTGTTTA
>NW_003546378.1:120268-127037 GCF_000090795.2 Amphimedon queenslandica | reverse complement strand
GATGAGTAACCAGCTTTTGAAAAAATCCTTTTAACTATGGTTGAGGATGCTGGAGCTAAAAAAATGTCTTGAGCAAATGGTGCTAGTATTGGGAATAAGTGTTCATTTTGATCTAACGGGTCCTGGGGAACAGCTCCCAAAGAAAGCTTGCTTTTGGCCTTCCAGTAATGATCTTTTTTGGTCCTTCTAATGAATCAGGTTGATAGCAAGAGTCAAGAGACTTCATCATTTCTTGCCATTGGTCAACTGTAAGAGGCTAATACAATAAGCCATGTGTAAACCATGTGCAAACCATGTGATCACTTGTATGCATTCAATATGTATTGTTTATACAATTACTGATGGTGGCTTTGATAGACAAGCTTGTATATGTTTTAGTTAAAATACTGTTAATTTTAGTTAGCTATAGTTAGTTTTAAAAATTTGTGAAGTGTTTTAATTAGTTATAGCAGGGATATAATAGACTAAAATAACCAGGATTGGTTACGGACCGGAAATCAGTTTATGGACCTGTTACGATTTAAATTAATTATTCATAGTTTTGGTTTAATAACCCATTCTGCTCTGTACAATAGCCTTAATACACTGATGTGTAAAAATTGTGTAAAAATAAAACAAAGACTAGAATAACAAAATAACCAGGACATTCTCATACAACGATAATTGAACTATTACATTACAAAATAATACGAGAAAAAAGTCATATCTGAATCCGCCACAGGTACACAAAAACTGGCCTTCGAAAAAGTACTTTTCCGGCTGTATCACCAAGTATAAAGGTCTAAATAAGTTCTTTTGGTCCTATTCTCATATGAACATAAAAGGTGGTAAATCATAATATAATTAAATCCATATACTCCAAGCTATCCTGCTAGCAGAGGTACACAAGTGGAAAATGGGCCGCCATTGGCAATTCATTGTGACATCAAGTATCAATCAAAATGAAAGTAGCGGCTTCCTTATCCCTTAGTAATGGTAGTATAATGTTCTGAGAGAGACACAAGCCTTTTTGACAAAGAAATAGCAACATTAGTGATTTACCAGAAGAGTCAGCCATCTTGAAAATGATAACAGAGACTGCGAAAAATTTTTATACACAAATTATGTGCTCACGTGATCCCGTTGCCAATCCCAGTTACGTAGCCTATTATATCCCTGGTTATAGTTAGTTTTTAAAATCTGTGAATTGTTTTAGTTAGTTATAGTTAGTTCTGTGTTCTATAAATGTCTTTAAGTTAGTTATACCGTAATTTTGGAAATTTCCAATTAGAAAATAAATTGGATAATTAATTTTTAATAATTTTAATTATCGAATAGTCATCTTGTTCCGAAATTAAGTTTAATTCCAATATTAAGCAGTAACAGTGAATGACTTTGAAGAGATATCAATGAGCTCAATGGTAGACAAAGAGAGAGTGAGCATGACCAAGAAAAAAGGAGAAGAGGGCACAGAGCAGTACTGAAAACAGCTAAAGTCGAGCAACATGATACGGATACCGAAATTCCTTTTTACCCAAATATTTTTTAACATTCAATTGTTTAAAATTTTAAATTTTTTATTTTCAAAATTTTTCTGTCTATCTGAAATTTAAAATTATCCGAAAATTTCCCAAATTAAGGTAGTTAGTTCACTAAAAGTAAATATGCCTAACTAAAAGTGGTTTTAGTTTTTGTTATACATAACTAAAACAACACTACATTAATGGAGGTCAAAGTCTCATTCAGTGCCACATACTGAGGTTCCTCATATACTAGGAGCCTTGCCAGCAGTGACCAAAACTTCCAGTATAAGGAGTACCTTTTTGATGAGTGGAAAAACTAGGGCTAGCACTACCCCTAAGCCATGACAGTGGTTATCAATGATACATGGCATCAGATGGCAGTGTGGACATGCTATGTCCCCAACCAAGTACTGGAGGCTCCTCACCATCCACGAATCCATTCAGCCCTATTAATATTATTATTCATTTTAGTAATTATTCTAAATAATAAATTTTTTAATTTACTACTTCCAGTGGATTGTTAAACATTTCCACAAGGTATGCCAGTCATAGCACGTGGACAATGACAAAGACCGAGAGGTCTTGTGCTGCAACCACCATCCCAAGACATTGGCTGATGCTGCTGGTAGTGCTTCATTGTGTAGTGGTGAGTACTACGTCTTCACCACTAGCTGGTATGCCTGCCTGACAGCATCATTGACAGCCTAAATATCTGTGAGACAGATATTTAGAATTTACAATCTGAATTTTGAGAAAAATATTTTAATGAAAATTAATAATGATTATTTTGACTTCAAGTGGACTATACTGCTTTGTTTGTAGCCATGCTGTCTAGATGTGTTTGTAGGTTCATAACTACAACTTTTCACATTATTATGGTGCACTATGCTACTAATTGAACCATGATAATAGCCATGCCATTGCAGTAGCCATTTTTTTACTTCCAAATGTGGCCACCACATTGTGCACATGGGCACACCCTTTTATACTGTTGTGAACAAAAGCAAATCTATGACATTACGTTGATAGTTTTATAGTGCTTCTTCTTTATGCTCTTAATTACCATTTCACTTTTTCTGTGTAGCACTTCTCCTCTTTCTTTCAGGGGGTTGGCTATCCATTGTGACAAGCTTCTTTCTGTGAATCATGGCTCTGCTAGATGATTGATTTATAAGTTGATGCTTATTTAAGTAAGAGATCAATTACCAGACGTCATCCAATACCACACACTGTGTTTTCTTAGTTGCAAGAGTGGTTCATTTAATGGGGAATCCTCTGATATAGCCCTACTTTCACTGAAGTTTGACGCTCCTTCTGCGCTGGTGTTTTTGAGAAATACTGTTGAAATGGTTGACCAGTAAATTTTTTGTTACATGGCATTGTCAGGTAAGGTGCTATCACTGCATCAAACTGCACTAATTTAGAGAACATACTATGACAATGAAATCCTGCAAAAGTAAAAAATTCAGTCTCTCTTTAAAGTAACAGCAGAATATGATCAGTAACCATGCGATTACTAGTCAAGTGGCGCATGCGCATTATTTAGACCATTATTATTCCCTTCCATCCTACCACATTGTAACAGCTCTAATAAAATGTCTTTCCCTATACCTCAACTGTTCCTTCTTATGCTAGTCACATAGGTAGTTACCAAATTACCATATTCCAAAACCAGTTAGTAAAGCAAGACCCATCGGGGATTTTTGTAAGAAATGGAGGAAGAACTGGATGAAAGAAGGAATGGAGTAGGCCATTAAATCCATCACTCTTTATGGCATGAGTATTAGGGAGGCTGCTGAGCAATATAACATTCCAAAAAGTGTTATATATGATCAATTATCTAAAAAAGTGCTACCCAATATTTCTTGTGGTGCACTTAAGTACAAGTATTTAACAAATAGATGAACATTTTTGATTGGCTGTTCAAATATGGGGAATGGCAAGACCAGTATTACCGTATAGGGCATAATGTTGGCAGGATGCAAATTTTGCGGATTTTGCGGATAAAGTAAATTCACAAAAATAAAATACACGAATTTCGATTTAATACAGTACCTGCATAGAACACATGGTAGAATTCGCAAAACTAAAATCTGTGAATTCAAATTTTAGTAGATTTCGCAAAATTTATGTCCCACAAACATTATGCCCTATACAGATTTTTGGTAGAGGGACTTTTACAGAGTTGTGGCATTACTAAGACAGTATCTAATAGTTTGTGGGAAAGATTCAAAATGAGACACCCTGATGTAACATTAAGAACTCCATTTCTTTGCAAAGCTTCAGCTTTAGTAACCAGCCATGAAGTTATTGATCAATATTTTGATATTCTTGAGGAAGCACTTACAGTAAATAATCTCTTTGACAAACCTTGTCAAGTGTATAATCTCAATGACAGTGGAGTTTCCTTGGATCCTAAACCACTAAAAAATGTGGCATGCCATAGAGAAAAAATCCTAGTAGCATAGAGCTTAAATAAAGAGCCAAGTCTCTGTAGTTGGATGTAGGTGGATGAGCGTTGCCTCTAATGATTACATGGAGTGGTAAGAGCTTCAGCCATAATGAGACCATTGATGAAATTCCTGGAACACATCATGGTTTCTCTATGAGAGGATGGATGTACCGTAAGTTATTTAGTTTGAGACTCTTAAAGCTCTATCTACATTATGCTTCTAAAGCAAGACCACTACTATTGTTACTAGACAGTCTTTCGTCACACTACTGCCCCAACCCTATTCGTTTAGCAGTGAAGGCGAAAGTAGCCATTTTTACATTTCCACCAAATACAATCCACATGACTTGGCCTCTACATAAAGTGGTAATTGGTCCGTTAAAGTCACATTGGAAAATGATTGCCATCAATTTTGTAACAATAATCTTCGTATGACTATCAACAAGCTTTTCCTCCATTTTTTCAAAAGCTTTGATGCAAGCTATGACTGTCTATGATATCATGAAATTCATTATCAACTACAGGAGTAAATCCATTTCATCAGGATGCTATTAAGTTATATACTGAATCATCTGTCATCAATGATTTTGCTCATGACTCTGGATTAGGGCTGGGTGATAGTATCAATTGCACTATTGTGATGGTGTACAGCGATCATGATTGTGGTATTGTTATTCTAAAGGCCTTTTCACACTGGGATTTCAAGCTGCTTCGAAACTTGTTCAATGCAAATTTACTGCTTTCATACTCAATTCGTATTCCACAAAATTCGCTTCAATCCAAAGTGCCTTTGCTGGTAGTTTGGATGCGATTCCAATGAATATCTAATTTCATTAATTACCTGTTAATTTAACACACCTACCTTGAAAATGGCTGGATGGAGTCAAAAAGCATTTTCTGCCCTTTTAAGTATTTGGAAGGAGCAGGACATTCAAAATCAACTTCATGGTGTTCAGAGGAATCGTTGTCATTTATGAGGGTGATTATAAACAATAATGATGATAGTATAAGTAGTCAATATAACTTGATATAGGTATTGCTAAGTCATTAAATGAAATGGGTTTTGATTACACATGGACCCATTGAAGAACAAAAGTAAAGAATATGACCCAGAGTTACAGAAAGGTAATCACAATTACCTTCTTCATATCTGACTAGTAATAGGTTAGGGATAAAAATCGTGTCACTGGTACATCTCCTAAATCATGCCCATTTTTTGATGAAATGCATTTTAGGAACAAGACCAGCCTCTGCTCCAGTGACTATCACTGACTCTAATAAAGATCAGCCAATGAATGGTCAGTGCTAACAAATTAATTATTAATGTTATTCTGTTACAGTTCCTGATGGAGAACTACAAAGTCCTGGATCCCCTACACCGTTTCATGATACTAGTACTTCAAGTAATAATGATGAGATTCCCAGATTGGTGAAACAAGTGGTGATACCACAATTAACTCTCCTAAATTAAGCAAATATGAAGGCTGGTGTTTATATTTAAAAAGTAGGCTTACCAGTACAAGGCTCATTAACATCAGGGAAATCAACTAATAAAAGTAACTAGCAACCAGAAAATTAACTTACCCTGATATTTACATGTGTAAATAGGTTACAAGCGTAAAGGTAGGGACACATGTGACATTTTGATGAAACTAGCCAAATTAGAAGAAGATGCAGCAAAAAGAAAGGAGTCCCGGGAAAATAAGTGATTGGAGTTTGAGGCTAAGATAAGAGAAATGGAGATGAAGCATGAGGAACGTATAATGTCAATATTTATGTCTGTAATGTCACAAAGCCAGTTGTATCCTTACAACTCAAGTTCATATGCCTCAACCCCTGATGTTAGTTTATCTGATTTGGTAAACAATGAGGATTGATTCTGTGTATCAACATGAAGTGATAAAACTACATTCAATCATTCAATAATCATTTATAATGATTAATTATACAATGCATAATTATTACGATTATCAATAATTCATTATATTCAAATCTTTCTACATGTAATGTCATTAGAGAGAAATCAACAAAAGTTGCTATTGATTAGTGTAAAGGTAATCCTTCAGGGCACACAAATACTGATAGCAGTTGCAGTAGTAGTAGCAGTCCTTGGTATAGTACATGTGTCTTGTGTCCTCCAGTCTGTTGTAGCTATGATCCATTCTGGATTACATCTATCATCCGAGAGGCATGTAATGTGTGTAATACAACACATGTTGCTACTACATTTATAATGATTTCCATACTCATGTAATCCATTTGCTTTAGAAGGCACCTCAACGTCCTTTCAGTCTGCCAAACACATTTTCTACAACCATGCGTGCTCTACTTTGCCTACAGTTGAAGTGACTTTCTTGTGGTGACAGAAAGCTAGTTTCAGGGTAGCATTTCATAAGCCAGGGTAACAGAGGGTATGCTGGGTCTCCTAATATTAACAGAGGTACATCAACTTCATTAATATTTCTCTCCCAGTCAGGAAGAAGGGTTCCTTCATTAGCTTTATGAAAAACAGAGGAATTTGACAATACACAGGCATCATGCACTTTTCCCGGCCAACCTATATTAGCATCTAAAAAAAGCAGCAAGAGTCTAAAACAGCTTGCATTATAATAGAGTAAAAGCTTCTTCTATCAAAACAATCCGATGGACTGTCGTGAGGATGCCGTATTGGAATATGAGTATTATCGACTGCTCCAACTACTTGTGGAAAGCCCTATAAACTCTCAAAATCGGCAATGATTTGCTTTAGTCTATCTCCAGAAGGCATGAAAACATATTAGGAGGGCAGGTTTTCTGCTACTACCTCAGTTGTTTT
>NW_003546378.1:116533-118300 GCF_000090795.2 Amphimedon queenslandica | reverse complement strand
TTGTAGCGGTTAGTTATAAAAATGTTTTTATGTGTATTATAATTAATCAATGCCAGTGTTTATGTGCATTGCTCATTTGTCTTAAGTAGTACTTCTCGTTCTAAATTACTTCCAGCTATTTGATTTTTTCATCCACTTGATGAGTAACCACGCTTTTGAAAAAATCCTTTTAACTATGGTTGAGGATGCTGGAGCTAAAAAAATGTCTTGAGCAAATGGTGCTAGTATTGGGAATAAGTCTTCATTTTGATCTAACGGGTCCTGAGGAACAGCTCCCAAAGAAAGCTTGCTTTTGGCCTTCCAGTAATGATCTTTTTTGGTCCTTCTAATGAATCAGGTTGATAGCAAGAGTCAAGAGACTTCATCATTTCTTGCCATTGGTCAACTGTAAGAGGCTAATACAATAAGCCATGTGTAAACCATGTGCAAACCATGTGATCACTTGTATGCATTCAATATGTATTGTTTGTACAATTACTGATGGTGGCTTTGATAGACAAGCTTGTATATGTTTTAGTTAAAATTTCAGTTAGCTATAGTTAGTTTTAAAAATTTGTGAAGTGTTTTAATTAGTTATAGCAGGGATATAATAGACTAAAGTAACCGGGATTGGTTACGGACCGGAAATCAGTTTATGGACCTATTACAATTTAAATTAATTATTCATAGTTTTGGTTTAATAACCCATTCTGCTCTGTACAATAGCCTTAATACACTGATGTGTAAAAATTGTGTAAAAATAAAACAAAGACTAGAATAACAAAATAAACAGGACATTCTCATACAACAATAATTGAACTATTACATTACAAAATAATACGAGAAAAGAGTCATATCTGAATCCGCCACAGGTACACAAAAACTGGCCTTCGAAAAAGTACTTTTCCGGCTGTATCACCAAGTATAAAGGTATAAATAAGTTCTTTTGGTCCTATTCTCATATGAACATAAAAGATGGTAAATCACAATATAATTAAATCCATATACTCCAAGCTATCCTGCTAGCAGAGGTACACAAATGGAAAATGGGCTGCCATTGGCAATTCATTGTGACATCAAGTATCAATCAAAATGAAAGTAGCGGCTTCCTTATCCCTTAGTAATGGTAGTATAATGTTCTGAGAGAGACACAAGCCTTTTTGACAAAGAAATAGCAACATTAGTGATTTACCAGAAGAGTCAGCCATTTTGAAAATGATAACAGAGACTGCGAAAAATCTTTATACACAAATTATGTGCTCATGTGATCCCGTTGCCAATCCCAGTTACGTAGCCTATTATATCCCTGGTTATAGTTAGTTTTTAAAATCTGTGAATTGTTTTAGTTAGTTATAGTTAGTTCTGTGTTCTATAAATGTCTTTAAGTTAGTTATACTGTAATTTTGGAAATTTCCAATTAGAAAATAAATTGGATAATTAATTTTTAATAATTTTAATTATCGAATAGTCATCTTGTTCCGAAATTAAGTTTAATTCCAATATTAAGCAGTAACAGCTAAAGTCGAGCAACATGATACGGATACCAAAATTCCTTTTTACCCAAATATTTTTTAACATTCAATTGTTTAAAATTTTAAATTTTTTATTTTCAAATTTTTCTGTCCATCTGAAATTTAAAATTATCTGAAAATTTCCCAAATTAAGGTAGTTAGTTAACTAAAAGTAAATATGCCTAACTAAAAGTGGTTTTAGTTTTTGTTATACTTAACTAAAACAACACTACATTAATGGAGGTCAAAGTCTCATTCAGTGCCACATACTGAGTCC
>NW_003546378.1:114691-116523 GCF_000090795.2 Amphimedon queenslandica | reverse complement strand
GAGGCAGACCCGTCGATGTTCGGATAGGCCTTCTCGGCCAGTGTCCGTAACTCCTCGGCATAGTTAGGCCACAACTATGAAGGCCAGCATTTTCTTGTGGATAACTCAGCTATGTATAAGTCTCTCTTAGCCGGAGGTTCGAAATGATCTTTCAGAGCCGCCACGGCATTATCATAAGTGTCCGTCTTAGCAGATGGTAGCCTCTTGAAAACTGCCTGCGCTCTCCCGACTAGTCTGACCTTTAAAAGGCCAGTTTCTTGTCAGCGTCCCATTCATTCACTACCGCACAGTTCTCGAAATGAATTATCCATGGTTCCCATGAAGACTCTGATCCGGAGAAGGCGTCGGGAAGGATAACAGGTCTGTTAGCCATGATCAGAGATACGCCTAAGTTACTCACTGCGCCAATGTAATAAGTGTCAACTTGTAAATTGTTTCATACTGAATCAAAACAACAGAGAGAACAACAGCAAAAGATGATAATAAAAGACAGACACTCTCACACACACATGCTCCTCTTCTGAGCATGCGCACTCATACACATAATAACATATTGTAACCATAATATAGTAATACATGAATTATTGTACATACACTACATAATACCAAGAGTATAGTGTCAATTCAGTTCACTACATTAACATCTAAAAAAAGCAGCAAGAGTCTAAAACAGCTTGCATTATAATAGAGTAAAAGCTTCTTCTATCAAAACAATCCGATGGACTGTCGTGAGGATGCCGTATTGGAATATGAGTATTATTGACTGCTCCAACTACTTGTGGAAAGCCCTATAAACTCTCAAAATCGGCAATGATTTGCTTTAGTCTATCTCCAGAAGGCATGAAAACATATTAGGAGGGCAGGTTTTCTGCTACTACCTCAGTTGTTTTTTGACAATTGTAGCTACAGTAGAAATTCCAACACCAAACAAAAATGCAATCATAAGATACTGAGTATTTGTCGATAGTCTCCAAATCATACTGGCCAGCTGTTTATCAACTGTTATTGGATTTCTAAAATGAGTTACCTTTTTAGCGAGAAAAGGCTTTAAATCTAGACATAACTTTGTAAATGTACTTCTGCTCATTCTCAAGTTGTCATGCCACCATTTTTTTCCAAATATAACACTTTTCGCAGCCTCCCGGAATCCTTTATTTCTTGTATTACACCACACAGAACAAAATACAGTACAACTTTCATCAAGAACAGCGTAGATATACCTTTTAACAACTAGTTAATCATAATAAACACAATTATTCTTTCAGGCCTACCTTCTGAAACGTTTCTTTTCCTTCAAAGTGAGCCTCAACATTTTTGTTAAGCCATCTTCTCCTTTTAGCTGAATTTTTTATAAACAATCGAAAAACAAAGAAAAGGAGCAGTTGATCAAGAGTAGCCATTTTGAGACACAATATCACGTGATTATAGGTCACACCTACAACCACGCCTTCAATTAATTATACTTTTAGTAGAGTGAAAAGGTTTAATGCGCATTGTAAAAGAAGAACTACTGAATCGAAAAAATTCGTTTTGATGCTAATTGAAGTGTGAAAAGGCCTGAACTATTATAACGTTATTATGTGTGCATGGAATATGGAATAAATGACACTTGACAGCTGTAATTATCTTCTAATTAATGACAACTCAAGGTTTTTCACTGTCCTTGCTACATCAGCACCATGTGAACATGTTTTTAATATAGCCGGACAGTGTTTCTCGTTGAAAATTTTGATTAAATAAATTTAAATTAACTCATATATACATGTATTATGTGATTTTACCAATGACTACAATGACTAAGTACAATGACTACATCGTTAAATAAATCATTG
>NW_003546378.1:105676-114681 GCF_000090795.2 Amphimedon queenslandica | reverse complement strand
AGAACATTTTCGATCTCAAGTCATTGGAATATGCTGCTGTCGTTGCTGGTTCACTAGAAGTTGTCAAAATGATTCAAAATGGCTCTGCCTGTGTCATGTATGAATTTGTCACTTGATCAAAGGTATGGCATAGGGTACGAGAGTAATGATACTGTATAAGAAGAATAGTGTATTATTGTGTATAGTTGTACGTGTAAATTACCATGATTATGGCTTTATAAGTGAGGGAGATTGCAAGAGAGAAAGCAAGAGACTGGTAATGTACCACCACAAAATAGAGTACGATAGGGTACTAGAATAATGATGCTGTATAAGAAGAATAGCGTATTGTGTATAGTTGTACGTTTAACTTCCCAGCAAATAAATCTTACTATGAACATGTCTGATCTTATAAGATTGGTTAAGATGGAGTAAGATAAGATTATATCATACAAGATCTTATTTAAGAATTTTCTTTCTACAAGGTAGCCAAGATATCTCAAGTAAGACCATGCAAGATCTGATAAGGTGACTAGATGGGTGGAGCCAAAACTAATTAATTATTATTAGAATCAATGTAATAATAATGTAATCAATGTGTTGTAATGTACATAGTAACAATTGGTTCAAAGGAGAAGAGAGACAAGGACTAAAAGAATGATCTGGTGATTAATGTACTTCATATTTATTGGGAAGAGGTATGACATACATGGCATTCTGGCCCTCTATTGGTACTTTGATATTGATGCATTTATTAACAATATCCTTTAGTGGAACTGCAAGCAGTTGTTGTGTAGGAACTACCTGGATGATTTGATTGCTGAGAATTTGCAAACATTTGATTTCATTTATATTTTTTTGTCTGCTAGGACGTAAAATGTGGAAAGGTAAGGTTTTGTTGGCTTTTTGGAAAACAGATATTATGCTTAAAGGTTGAATATTTTGAAGCACATAAAACCCTGTAATTTGGCCATAGCCAATAGTTGTACCAGTTAGTAATTTAAAACAGCAAAAAGTATTGTTTCTTCGTTTACTTTGTAAGTAATCGTTGGTGCAGTATATGATACCTGCCTTCATTATTCTTTGATAACACTGCACTTTTTCATTTGTCACCAAATGATAGCCACTACTTACAATTGCATCTATCTCTTTGTCTTTAAGAGATCGCAAATATGTTCTCCCGATAAGGTAGCAATCATCATCAATTTGGTGCATTGAGCTTTTCCTGTTACTTAACAATTTCTCCAGATATGCTTTTGTTTCTGGTAATTCTCTCTGACTTAGTTGTCGTAAATTATCTGGGAGTAACTGAGCTAGTTGTATATTGAAGCTCATTTGAAGTAAAATTGAACGTGTACCATTGAACGTGTACAGTGTACTGTCAGCAATTCAACATCACTAGTAGCTGAATTTTCAGCTGCATTTTCCTCTTCCCTGTTGCTGCAGACTGAAGGAGCATCATGCTTCTTTTTCCAATTCCACTTAGTTTGCCTTGGAATGGTAGCTGAAGCTGTGGTGTTGTACAACCTTCTCTGTCGTTTTACTCCATTGTTTAAGGTACCAGTAGTTTCCATTACAGGAGGGTTAATTTTGCTTCTTTTGTACCTCCAAACAGTTGTTTTTGGCGTGGTAATATCAGGATTCCTTAAGTACTGCTTATATAGTTTATTCTGCCGCTTCTTTGTACTACAAGTGGCCATCTTGGCAAAATACGACACATACGCGGAGTAATAATGCACGTGATCTATTGTGATGACGCAATGTGCACGTGACTTTAACGTGATCCCGCGCATGCTTAGAATTCGACAGCTGCTGCAGTCTAGTTGGTGACTTTGTCAAAGCTGTTGGTGAGTAAAACCAGAGACATACAACAAAATTAAGAGTAATTTACCTGTTTTTAGAGATTAGGGAATAAACTATAATGAGTGCCGGCAAAAGATCTAGACTGCCCAGCCTCAAAGCTCAAGAAACTATCGACACTGGGAAAGCAGCTGCTGCAGAAGGTATGCATCAGGACAGTAATACTTCACTGATGATTTACCAATAGTATGGTGTACTGTGGAACTAAAAAGAACTGATGGTTCTACTAAAGAGTATCCAGTTAGAGCTAATAAGCTAGAGACTGAGACAGGAGAAAAAGTGACTCAGAAAGACTTGTATCATGGTAGTAATGTAATTTGGAAGGCAAGGGGCAACCTTATGAAGTTTGTGTGTTGGAAACACACCATAAGTTTGACTATGTCTGTTATTACTCTGTGCACAACTAATATAGACTCATTATGACTACACTATTATTAAGTGACTGTAAATAATTATTAATGAGGAGCAATGCCAATGCACAGATTATATATTGTATTTTTTATAAAAAGTCTATCAAAAATTCAATTGAGCCATATACTCATTGTTTCTTATAATTGTGCTTGATTTGAGCATTATTTAATTGTAATATAATTTTATACTAATAATAATGACTTTTAAAATGTTAACTGTGACAAACCTGCACTCCCAGATACATTAACAATTGGCTTAAAAATATAAGTTAAATAATTAATTACAATAATTTATTACTGCAGGTTCAAAACCAACTAATAAACAATTATTGTTGTCTGAATCATCGGATAGTGAAAGTATATAATTTATTATCAATAGGATAAATAATTTTATTAATTATTTAGGTGAAACGACAACATATAAAAAGCAAAAGGCTAAAAAATTCAAAGGTATGAGCAGCTAAGTCTAACTGACTGGCTTACTTAACTAATTGCTTTTATAATTGCCAGCGCTGCATCTCCAAATTGATGTGTTATTAATTTAATCTTACAGATAAAGGAGCTAGTCCTAGAAAACTGCAATTAGAACTATACTCTGATGAACCAGAAGGTAACAATTATCATAAATATAACCATTAAGTATTGCAACTTTGATAGATGAGAGCAAAAATGAAGGTGACAACTCAGAACCTCCTCTACATAAAATACCTAAAAGTGATGTCATTTTTTACTGAAAATAATAACTATAATGTATAATTATCCGATAGGTTTAGTTGATGATATTCCTGTGTTGGGAGGAGAAGTTGTCATAAAAGAGGGTATGTACATGTATAGGGAAAAATTATACTTCTTGTCATAGGATATGACTTTCAAATAGATGGCACACCAAATAGGATTCATGTAAAGAAAGTAATTAGAATTATATTATGTCTTATTTACTTGCATACTTTTTACAACACTTCTAAGGAATCACCAAAGGTATGTCAATATTTCTCATTACTAACATTATATTTTTTATAATAGAGTTATTCAGCTTTCTCGTCTCCTTTTTCGGCTACAAATACTACTTCAACCGTTGAAGTAATTTGATTGATTGATATTATTTTATGTATTGTAAACCACATACATAGGACAAACTCTATAAAATTGAAAGGAAGGTGGATATAATTTTGAAGTACATTAAACAAACAGTATGTTTTATTACTGACAAATACCAACTTATTCTTGTTAAGAAACAGGTGATCAATATAGATGATGATGATCTTATTGACAAAAAAGCTAAATTCACTACAGTATATACAATTTTATAGTAATGACATCATTTTTATTATAAATTTAATATAGGAAAGAGGAATTAATTTACTAAGCCTGAGGGCAATTAATCCTTGTAAATATGCACTGGAGCTAATGGACGCCATATTTTCAGTAGAAGAAATAGCAACTCACTGCTTTGAAGGAACTGAAAGGGCTACTAAACTTCCTTTAAATAAGGAAAAAGTCTCTTTATTATACGGTACAAAGCTGTTTGTTTTGATTTAATAATATGGGTACATTTAATAGATTGCATCAAGGAGAAGTTTGGATGGGAGAAGTACTATGACTACAGAAATTACATAATTTATTATTGATTTTTGAAGATGATGTTTTAATGTGATTTGATTTAATTATACAAGATCATATAACAATGATCTTACAGGATCTTGAAAGAATAATGAATCAGATCAGTAATGATCTTACAAGAAGAAGTAAAGATCTTGTCAGTTTTTGGAACTTCTTGTCCCATAATCTTATAAAAAAGAGTCAGATCTTATACTGTGATCTTCATAAGATCTTACTTAAGATCTTACACAAGATTTATTTGCTGGGATGTTCACTGTCGTGATATTAGAGTTACTAAATATCGTGATAGTGATATTACTACTATAGCCCAGGCCTACTCTGGACTCTATATACAAGTATATACTCTCATAAAGTCTCGTCATTTATGTTCTACTTTCGCATCATTAGCAGTCACTCTGCAGAGTTTTTCTCCTCCTATCTCATCACCTATATCTGAAAATATAGATGATGAGACAGGAGGAGAAAAACTCTGATGATGATCATGTGTTTAACAAGGAAGAAGTTGCTAGATTTCAACATTGATGGGAAAATGGTTGTGATATAACAACTGATAATCACTATATTGCTTGGCTTAAGGCTAATTAAACTTGAAATATATTCTAGAATTGGCACCTCCAAATTTTCTGCCTCTAGTTTTTTATGTTCCTCCATTCTTGAATGATACAGAATAAGAAATAAGACCCAAATTTTCGAACAAGACTATCAGATCATATCTTCAGAATTGAAGAAAAGTGTCACAACAAATATTACAGAATGAATAAACTTCAGTCGGACCAAGTCTTTCCAAAACTTTACATATACACAGTTGCCTTACTTGCCACTTACAGGTACTCATGTGGCCACTGCCCATGACATTTACTTTTACCAGCACCTGCATTCTAGCAAAGCCATGCCCAGCCGGACGGTCATTGGAAAAGCCTGTACTACACAATAGTGTACTCTCATTGGTACTGATAAACTTGAGTGTGAGTGGTACTGCACTAAGTAAAGTTCATTTTTATAACTATGACTACTTTTTCACTCTTTCACAAAGTACAAATAAAACTCTATAACAATCAAAAGTAATATTCTCATGATCAAAAATTGGTCTTGGCTTGTGATTAAATTTTGTAAGGTATAACAATAGCTAAAGAAAGCTTCAAATAATTATGCTTATTAATAGTCAAAAAAATTATTATTAGCCAATCAACTTTACTGGTCTAAGCATTTCAATCCATAATATAATTAATGCATACCTTCATTTGTTTCATAGCTTAAATTTCCTATAAATAGGGTTCTTCTTGGCAAGCTTTTGACTTGCTTGTTAGGATGATCTATTAAAAATTAAAAATTAAAAGCATATAAACTTCATAAAATGAAAATAGGATGTGACTTTTAAATTTCAGGGGCACTGTGTTATTTTCATAACTATGGGAATGTAAGAGTTAAAGATGGAGAACACTACTGAGTGGTTACAGAAATGTACTCACAGACACACCAAAAATACCCAAAATGATGTTTTGTGACAAACACACCTATAGAACTAGTGTCATTGTTTAGTCATGCCTAGTTATGCAGTGGCCATTACATAGGTATCGCTTTTAGTTCAAAATGTCTAGTTAAAACAACATTAAACACCAAATAAAAGTCTCAGATTGGCTTCTATGTCGCTCTAAACCTTTATAGAAGTCCAATTACTAAAAAAATGCAAGGAATCCTTCACCATCTCACCCAAAACCTCATCCCACTCATAACCTCATCCCACTCAAAACCTAATACTGGGCCCCCCAAGACATGATGAACGGGGCTGATACAATTAATATCTTTCCACAATCCAAGATATTTGTTCTCAAATATATCTCAATTCAAATCTCACAAGCTTCATAGTTTCAGTGATGCATCTGAGGATCTATATGCAGCTGTAGTATACAACCGTGCTCATGACAGAGACAACAATGTAGTTATCTCACATGTAATTGCAAAATCTCGGGTATCGCCCACATTAAGAATGTCTATACCTTGCCTGGAGCTACATGTATGTTGAGCTTAACTACTCTCTCAGCTATTTTTGACCTAACAGTCTCTGATATATATGCTTGGACTGATAGCACAAAAGTCCTGAATTGGTTGCAAAGGAGCTCTTACCAATTTAATATAGTGTTTATTGGAAACAGAGTATCTTTGATTCTCAAACGCATACGAGCAGATCAATTAGGAAATGTACAAGGGACTGAGAATCCTGCAGACGCTCCATCTAGAGGGTTATTCCCAATTGGAACTTTTGTCTCATGATCTGTGGTAGAATGGACCTCCATGGTTAAAGGAGAATCGAAGTGAATGGCATCATGAATATATAGCAAGTACTGAAATTCCTGAAGAAGAGAAAGTGTTGTCTTATGTTGCTCATTTGAAATAGTAGATAAATTCAAGGATTTGCACTAATTTGTGAAAAGACAAATATTTATCCACTATTATACCAGTAGATAATATTTCTCTTGCCACAAATTAATTATTACAAATACATCTTGGATTTATCGTTTCATTAAAAAATTGTAAGATATTATCAAGTCTCCACATATACAGGTTATGGAGCTCAGTACTGCAAAGCAGTACTGGATTCACTTTCTCAGAATAATTATTTCAATTCAAAAATTAATCTTTTACTATCGAATAATGATTTGCTTAATGGCAGTATTATAATAACTTTACATCCATTTATGGATAATTACAATGAAAGTACGAGGAAGATTAGCCAATTCTAAACTCTGATTTTGTCAAAAATATCCCACATATTACATCAGAAAGATCCAATCATTTGATTGATCATTCATACTGAACTTTATAGCATGCAGGGCCTACTCTACTGACAACATTACTTAGCAGTGACTATAATATACTGTGGAGTAGCTCGTTCTGTTACACGACAATGTCATCATTTTTGAATGATTATGCTGGTCCCATATCTATCAAGCATGGCTAAGTGAGAAAACCTATTATTGTGAGAACATATACCGTACTAACAGGTTATTAAGCACCCTTCGTTGTTAAGCACCTAGTTATTATTAGGCGCCTAGCTCAATGTAGCTCTTAGCATGGGTTTGTTAAGCGCAGTACAAAACAATAGGAGTCCAAGCAGTAGGAGTTAAAGCAGTAGGAGTCCAGACACTTTTTATAAGCATGGTGGCCACAAACTAGACTGATAAAATAGTATTCTTTACCACCTGCCATTGTAAAGCCAGTAAAGTGATTAATTAATTATTATTGCAAACCATGCACACCTACTGTATTCATTAAGCACTGAGTCATTACTAAGCGCCTACACTTAATAACCCGTTAGTACAGTAATGCTGTATTTATCTCTCTAAGTGTGAGAGCAGTTCTGTCTCAAAGCTAACAAGTCAGGCATTTCTCGCATGTCTCTGCTGCTTTGTTGCTCACCGGCATTGCCCCAATCAAATCAGAGTGACCACATGACCAATTTTGCGGGTGCTAAATGGGAGATAAGTGAATTTTATAAATTCTTGTCTAACAAAAATCAGTCTAATAATAATAGGAGTATAGAATGGCGATTTATTCCTGAGAGAGAGCCTAATTTTGGAGGATTGTGGGAGGCTGCTGTGATAAGTATCAAGACTCATCTGAGGAAGCTAGGTTACAACTGAGGTGAAACTAACTTAGAGCACAGTTCTGACTTAGACTGAAGCGTGTCCAAACTGTTGCCCACTAACAAGCATTCCTTCCAGTGATAACAAAAGGCATTAAGGTATTGACTCCCATCACTTCTTAACAGGACAGCCGTTAATGTCCGTTCCTAATCCTCCATTTTATTATTGGTCCATTACATGCTATGTCGCTGACAGTTACGTCAAGCAATAGTTCAACATTCTTATAGTAGGTGATAGACGAAATATTTAATGAGTCTTGTTATGTGCAGAGGTACAAATTAAGAGCTGTGGTCTCCACGCCTTTTACTCCTCCTCCTCCTTCTCACACGTGGCAATATATGGCCCAGGCAGTCTCTACCTGCAATACATGGCCCAGGCGGTCTCTACCTGTCTCTCTTCCTCTGCCCTTGAAAATTCACTCGAATCTGAATCTCTCCTATCAGTAGAGAAAAAAAGGAAAGCTAAAACATGTAGCCTGTTTGTATGTACTGCAGTTGATGATTGTAGGAAGAGCTATTCTAGACAGGAAAAATTGAAGCAACACATCAAGCAGTGCCACCCAGAAGCATATGATCACAAAAAGAATCATTACCAATGTGACGTTGCAGGATGTGGAGAGTCATTTTATCATGCTACAAAATTAATTAGCCATCTACAAGATGTACATCATATTTCAGTCTGTAAGTATATATATATATATATATATTATGAGTATATTTTAGCCCATTCATTCTGCAATGGAAGCCAGGTGTATATAGTTAATATACAACTCCTTTAATATAAACCACCTCATTTAAAATGATTAAATAAGCTAGAGAATATGAACAAGAGTATATAAAAGCTATGATGAAGGTGAATAAATGATAATGAATAAATGATAATGAATAATGAGCAAGAGTCATTTAGTAAAGTTAATGTTTATGGTACATCCATGCAAATCCTTGATATCGAAGATATTTTCTTTATCTTTAGTTGGTTCCTTTTCGCTTTCACTTTCAGCAACTGTTACATTATGGGTTGTCGTCTCCTGTAATGTTGTGGTATTTGACATCAACTGTGACACCTCCTTTTTCTGTAGTTCACTTGTCCGACCGTTCCATTATAAGCTTTTCGGGTACACCACCATTATACAATCGACTTATTCCAGTTGCTCGTAAGCTGTGGTTATGGATGCCCTCACTAGCCAAACCAGAAGCAATATACATGTCATTAAGCTTACGGGATAATAAATTATGGCCAATGGGACAGTCATAATACCAGCATTCATCATCTGCTTTAAAGGTGACCTTTGGCTTACAATAGAATATATCTTTCTCCTTTGCTACAGCAGAGAGTTTAGATACATAGAGCTCCATCAAGTGAACAAAACACTTCTCTCCAAGAGACGGATTTTCATAATGAGGAACGATTTTATTCTGTAAATGAAGTTGATGAACTACACCTGACCTATTCTTCGAACCATATTCAGTATACACAACGCATTTGATAATTT
>NW_003546378.1:97862-105666 GCF_000090795.2 Amphimedon queenslandica | reverse complement strand
GATCCCTTTACATCTATGGCTGAGAAGGAGAACAAACCCATTTCTAGACAGAATAAGAATAGAAAATTGCTATCTTTAAGGAAGAGGTCAAAATTATCTGCCGAACTACCATCAAAACGTTTTCAGGAGATACCTCGTGACGATCTTAAAAGCCGACAGAAAGTTCTCCGCTGTAAAAAAAACACTGAGAAAAGTCAAACTTGGGCACCGTCGGAATTTAGTAATTGGTTACAGTATCACAATGAGTGTGATCATGGATGGAGCAGAGCGTTATTCTGAGCTGAGGAAGATTTGGTGTAGGGAGATCCAGAAAAATTGTAGTATAATGTGCAAATTTATTGTCGAATGTAGGCAAAAGAACGGCAGTTCATACAGTTGTAAAACCATCATGCAGCTTTCTAGAAATCCTTCTTCGTGCCGATACATAACTCTTGCTTATTATTCATTTTATTCACTTTCATATCATCTTGTTCATATACTATTCTCTAGCTTATTTAATCATTTTAAATGAGGTGGTTGTATATTAAAGAAGGAGCTGTATATCAACTATATACACCTGGCTTCCATTGCAGAATGAATGGGCTAAAATATACTCATAATATATATATATATATATAATACCTGCATGTATTGACTGAGATGCCATACTAACTTAAATCATTTCAAAGCTATAGAAAACAGATCATTCCTTTCTTGGACTGCTTCTTTAAAGTGGAAGGAGTCTCATTAAGCACTTACGTACACCTGTTATACTCGTCCAAATGGAGTGATACAGCAAAATGATGGTGGTAAGTCTCACATAGCATCATAGTATGGTCATGTTTTGTCATAGGAAAAAAGTGTTTCTGTTTGTGTGTTGTCGTGATGGAAAAGGGAAAGAAAATAAACAACCAAGGATAACTGATAAGAAGAGAGTTCGTTCTGGGTCAAGAAAACTTCAAAGCTCATGCATATCAAGAATGACTGTTACTAAATATACTAAGTCTAGTAATGTAGATCTTGTGTTTATTAAAACACATACAAATCATGAACCTGGGCTTGATGAAGTTAAGTACTTACCACTCCCTAATACCACCAGACAGCAAGTTAAGGAACAATACAATGACGGTGTTGATTTGGACAAAATAATAGATGGTTAGTATTACTGGTATTTGCTTTTAATTCTGAAACTACTACAGAAATTAGGGGACCTGTAGCCCATTGTCAACTAAGAACTAACTTTACAGAAAGTGCTAACAGGGTTACTTTCATCACTTGGCAAGATGTTAGGAATATTGTTAGAAAAATAGAAGATTCTCTAAAGTATTCCTTCAAGGAAGACAATCAGTAGCATGATCCACCTAAAACACAACTTTGGAAAGAAGAAGCTAATTAATCTTATTGCAGCAAGATACCGTATTGCTAGAAATTTCTGTGGCCCAAAATTTTTGCAAATTTGAACAAAATCGCAAAAATTAAATCCTCAAAAATAGATAAATTAAAAGGTGTGGCTTGCCACACCTTTTCTCAGTGTAATTATAGTGAAGCACATGGCGAGTTCTTTGCACTATTCCAGTACAATTTTAAGCAGATTTAAAGAGTAATCCTATCTTGCCTAATATCCTGATAGAGCTTTGTGTCATCATCAACTATAGTTCTGGTAAGTAGTGAAGAGCAGCCATTGATCAGTGGTGTGATCAAGTGAATTCGCAAAAATTAAATCCACAAAAGCCATTTTTTGGCAATTCGCAGAAATTTTGGGCCACAGAAATTTCTAGCTATATCGTATGACTTACATGTATGTTGCATTTATAAATCCACCGAGGCCTATATAGCGCTATTGTCTGCTCACTACCTTACTTCTCAATTTGATCTTATTGACTGTGTACTTGCAACCAGAGAATTCCCTGGTAGTCACACAGGTGTTGCTATAAGTGAGAAAATTTGTGACGTAATTGAGGAGTTTTAGCTAACAGAGAAAGTTTCAGCCATAGTACATGATCAGGCTGCAAACGTCCAAATATCATTACGTATTTTACACACAAAGAGTGGCTATGAAAGTATTGATTGTAACGCACAAAAGCTTCAACTTTGTTTAAAAGCTGGTCTTGCTATTAATTGATTACTAAGAGCTTGCAGTAAGTTGGTTGGGCACTTTCATCATAATGCATTAGCATCAGGTCAGCTAAAAAGGAGGCAACAGCAAATGAATTTACCTCAGAAGAAGCTCATCCAAAGCTGTGATACTAGATGGAATTCATCATTTTACATGCTGGAGATAGTTAATGAAATGAGGTGGCCTATATCAGCAGTATTGTCTGATGAGAAAGTGGCAAAAAGAGTTGATAAGGGATTTGATCTCACTAATGATCAATGGGAGTTGTCTCAGGAGCTGATCAAGGTGTTAAAGCCATTAGAACTAGCTACTACTTTTTTATGTGAGAAGAAGTCTTCCATAATATCTAGCATTCTTCCTGTGTTATTTAGGTTATTAGAAAATCAGCAGATACAAGATGGCCAAGACTTAACAGTCTCAGACAGTGGTGTTTTGACTAAGTTTAAGGAAACTCTAAGGAATAAAATCCAGAGAAGGTGGAGCCTAGATTGTCTTGACACATCATCTTGTATGGTTATAGTGTCATTTCTAGACCCACGCTTTAAGCCACTTACATTTCTAGATGAAGAACAGATTGGAAGTGTGAAGTTAGAGCTACTGAAAAGGAGAGGCTGAGGACAGGGAAGAGCATAATCCACTTCCTGTGGAGGATAATGAAGTCATTCATATGTCTGATGATGATCAGCAAGAGCTACCTACAACCAAGAAAATGAAGAGTGCAATGGATATTTTACTAGGGAAAGAAGACGTCACCACTATTGCTGCTAAGACTCCACTGGATGAAGTATTACAGTTTATGGAGGAAAAGCCCATTCCTAGGAAAGTGTCACCACTCATTTGGTGGAAAGAGAACTCTCCTAAGTATCAATAACTCTCTTTAATTGCTCGATGTCTTAGCAATTCGTGCTACCTCTGCCACATCTGAGAGAATTTTCTCTACAGCTGGGCTAACAGTGACAAAGCTCCGTAGCTGTCTAAAGCCTAGCAATGTTGATGGTCTGATTTTTCTTAATAAAAACTACAAGTTACTTTTCTAAGCATTATTGCAACTTTTGTCATAATTACTATGAGTAATAATTGTTATGAGTAATGTGTTTAACAAAATAAATAATCCTTGACCTTTGGAAACCTAAAAATAATGATTATTATTTTTTTTATTTATATTTTTTAAAATGGGCGGTGACAAAGAAAATAGGTGTGGTCACAAATATTCGAAGAATTCGAACATTTTAAAAAAGAATATTTGAAGTAAAGAGCAGAACCTTCGACCCAGCCCTGATACTTGTGGTAGCATGCTTACTGTTACAAAATACATGTACTAGTCAAACAATGAGAGTTGAAGAAATATTTTTGAGTCACATAGAGATGTTATCAGATGAAGAAGACTGCTGTGAGTATATGTATTTAGTGTATTGTGATAATCTATTGCTTTTTATTGCATCTGACAGCAATTCATTCAGGACAAGGCCAAGTGGATTGTTCAGGCAGTGAAGATCAAGTGGCTAACCATGGTACACTATAATATACAGTCACACTGTGATTTGTGTCTTTACTGAAAACATAATACAGCAATTGTCAGCCGTGTATTAGTAACATAGAATCCCATTTCTTAAAAAGTACTGCACATGGCACAGTACTACTGCCTGCCGGCTATAATTTTAAAAAACACCTTTCCTTTGTCATTATTGAGGGATGAAACAAGGCCAACAACCACATTATTACACATCGTGGCAAGGGTTCCATATATGACAATGTATTTGGCCTCGAAACTATAAATAATAATTAGCACTTTAAAGAGTTAATTTTTAAATTTAATAATTGATCTGATGACTCTAACTCCGGCCTAAAATTTGCTCGTTAGCAAAAGCACATGTAAATTTGTCTCTGCCTCCACTTGCGTTACTCCAATTTAAGGTGATAGTCTCTCACCAATTATTGTCTAAACGTATCAATACGCTATACAGCTGCAGAGACGAATCATTGTCACTCCTGATCGAAACTTCTACAGAAGACACTATTCGTGCTCTAGACCACTACAGTGCCCCCAACAGGGTACCTCAAACTTTATTGCACAGCGGGGAACCGCTATCTCCATCCCCCTCAGGTGGGTTAATTAAGCCCCTCTATAGTGGGTGAGTTTTTCCAGACTCCAGAGGCCTAGGAGGCTTAAGCCAGCCGTTACCTATAGGGTATTTTAGTCTATGCTATAGTGTTGGGTGATTATTAAAATTAAACTAACAATTATCATAATGAAATTAATCATGATTATCATCAAAATCAACAATACATAAGCATAATTATAATTACAAGTTTTGAGACAAAAAAATTAATTTGTTCACATTCTTTGGGAGTAATGGGCCACGGAGTGAGCTCACTATACGTCCACCGGTACTGAAGACTCGCTCAGATGGCACACTATAGTAGCAGGAAGACACAAGTATTTCTTAGCTAGTTGAGACAATGTAGGAAACCATCTGTATTCTGCTTTCCACCAAACTAAAGGACTGGTATCAATCTCAGCAGTTAGAAAGTCAAGGTATGAAGATATTTCATTTTCAATCTGTTGCTCATGTGTCATTGGTGTAGGTTGTGTGTTGCCTTCCTCTTTCTCCATATTCTTTAAGATAGCTGTAAGGCCTTTGGGCTTCTTCGGTGGAGGACCAGAGTCACCAGACACATCATTTACGTGTACTTCAGTACTAGATCTTGTCTCCTGCTCAGTTTAGTCAAAGTCATCATGCTCAAGACCATTATCCAATTCTAAAGTCAACATACCTTCTTCTGTTATTAATGATAATGTTACTTCTTTGTTTTCTAGATACATAATCTTGAACCATGGGTCAAGAAATGAGCAAATATCCAAAATTTCTGTGAGCCTTGGAGAACTGTGTCAAGAACTCAAATCTGCCATCATTGCTTGTTTCATGGTAGAAGCAATATGATTATCTTCACTGCAGGGACTCAATTTACTCTTAACATGTACTAGTATGCAACGTAATGATGATACAGTTACTTCTTTTTCACCAGTCAATTCATCTGTTAAATAGTAAACATTTTTGAGAAATTCTAATACCTTCTCTAGCACATTTAGTTCATCATCAGTAGGCATGGCATACCAGTACTTCCTGTCTTCTGCTATTACAGCACTAATGGCTTGCTGTTGCTCAATGGCACAATCAATCATCTCGTATACTGACCCCCACATTGTGCTGACATCATTTTTTAACTTGTCTTCAGGAAGATCAAGTAGCTGTTGCTTCTCCTTTAAGTCACACATCTTCTTCCAGCTACATGTACGATGAAAGACATTAACAATAGAGCGACATCAAGCTAGTGCACATTGTATCATTGGGCTACTTTTTGACTGGCAGGTCTAAATTATGCCCAAAGCAACTTATTCTTAATAAATCAAGTGTACAAAAGGCTGCAATGACATTTGCACCACTGTCAGTAGCTGCTGCAACAGCATTTTTGATGTCAAGTTCCCAGTTACTCAACATATCAGTGACACAGTCGGCAATATTATCACCAGTGTGATCAGCAAACAAGGCAACAGTGTCAAGACACTTCAATTCCAGACTCCATTTGCCATCAATATAGTGGACAGTAAGAGTAATATATGGTTCACATGAACCACTTGTCCACAAATCTGTCGTTATAGCATAGTATTTCACTTGCTTAAGCAGCTCGATTATATCGTTTCTTACCTGTAGGTAGAGAGCTGGAATCTCTTAATATGAAAACACCTTTCTAGAAGGAATTTCATATCTTGGGTCGAGTTTCGGTATCACGTGTTGAAATTCTTGCTTCTCTACCATATATAATGACACAGCATCTTTGGCTAGAGAGTAAGTTACGGCACAAGTAAGCTCTTGGCTTGTGGACTACCTCGAGGGTACTTAGTTGCCCTTACTATTGAGCTCTCAAGCGTTAGTTGTGTCTTTGTGCGCTCACGAGTTTCACTGTGGCATTCAGTTGAAATAGTGGCAAATAGATAAGCATGATGATCACACAGATGTTGAACGAGTTTAGATGTGTTACCATCTTTTGCTCCAACAACTGCCCCACAATTTCTACAAACTGGATGATGCTGGCTTGCCTCTATCACTTGCCCGTTCTCGTCAACTCTTAGTCCAAAGTAGATCCAGGCTTTGCTCTTTCTTCTCTTCTTTTTAGCAAGAGTCATACCACCGACCGTCTCAATTTCATTCACAGAAGAGCGAGCAGAAGAGCTTGATGAACAGCTAGAGGAAGACGCCATTTCTCACCACCAGCTAAGTTAACTGTCAGTCTGTCACGTGGTAGTATTAATTAATTACAATAATAATTATTAATATCAACTAGGTGAATGTAGAACATTAAAGGGCGAGCCTAAGCTAGCAAAGCAATTATATGGCACTGGATCTATCCATTTATAACCTACTCCCGATGATTTCAAAGCATGCATCATGATTTAGGCATAGCAAGCATGATTTACATGATGAAAGTTTAATGCTGCTGATAAAATCACTTTATATCATTTATTTTATTTAACTTTTAGTCTTCTAGTTTCACATACACATTTCTTGTCTATAAATGTCTGTAAAGATGCTTTACTTAGCTTTAGATATAATATTATCCAATGTTAAGACTGATGACTGAGTCTGAAAAAGCTTGATTGACTTTCACAGTTTTAATAGCAATTGCATCAATAAAGACGAGCTACATAGATTATTAATTGAATTTAAAACCTTCTATAGCTGCTGGAGAAGTCTTTGGACGGTGTATCTGCCTTATATTGCTGCTAAAAAGCTCATGAATTCTTCCAGTGTGTTGGTTGCCATTTTTATTTTTCTATTTTCTGTGACCGCTCCCACTTTCAATGAAAAATTGAAAATTGACTTTATATTGCATTGGTAATGCATAGTATCTATCTACCGTATTAGATCTATACATAAATAGGGGTAATGTACGAGGACATACAGACAGACTGAGAGTATAGCTAGAATGGGGCGAGCTCAGGCTCGCCCCAATAATTGACAGTTAACAATGCAAAAATAATAATCATTTTTTGAAAAAGTAGTGCGGTGTGATTAAACATAACAAAATTATAATTATGATTATATTGTAAAATCAAATAATTGCCCAATAATACTGTGCTAAATGATAGCTATACTTACATCCAGCCATAGGCATGGGTATAAGTTTATAGCCTATGATGGCTATACCTACATCCAGATTTAGGCTTGGGTATGTAGTGTATTTAGCTAGGCTATGATGCCAGTTCTTACTGGTTTGCCATGACTGTCCAGGCAAAACATACATGACTAGCTATAGACTGGAGTCAATAACACATTATCATTATTATTTTCATGATAATCATTAATTACAGTATCATAATGATTTGTTTCTCTCTGGCTCATTGATCAAATTTTTGGCCGAAGTTAGAGTCACGTGATCAATTATTAAATTTAAAAATTAACTCTTTAAAGTGTTAATTAATATTCATAGACTCGAGGCCAAATACATTGTCATATATTTCACACCCTGCCACTTGTGGAATTCCAATCCCACATCACATCCTTCTGATGTTCGAGGGATTATTAATTTACACTTTGCTGTTAAAGCGTAAGTCTGGTGTATTTTTCGTGAATTTTTTTATGTCCATAATAATGATGTATTCCAACTCACATTGTATTAAAAAAATTTTTCACTGAGATATGAGCCTTC
>NW_003546378.1:84683-97852 GCF_000090795.2 Amphimedon queenslandica | reverse complement strand
ATAATGAAAAATAATGATCCCAATCATTAAATTAGTAATATTACATTACTAGGCATGAGAATAAAGGATTATTTCCCCCTATATCTGCATGTATGCCTTAGTGACGTCACGTTTAGCCACACCCACTGACAGAAAGTAATAAAAATGAGCATCTTTGAAGGCTCATATCTCAGTAAAAATTTTTTTAGACAATGGGAGTTGGAATACATCATTATTATAGTCAGGCCATCATATTAAGCCAATAAAAAAATTCACCAAAAATACACCGGACTTACCCTTTAAGGGTCTTATATGATTCTGGCCACCAGTGTTCACTGTTCAGTGTGGCATTCTGCTGGGTTTAATATGTTTTAGCACTTTGGATCATAGTAATCATAGCTATAGTAACACTGAAGGGCCCACCGATTTAGGGTAATTATATACGTACCATTTTGGGGTTCTGCAGATTCACAGGCTAATGATTCAAAAACCAAGTGTCATCCTTTCAAAAGAAAAAAGATACATCTAATGTTTTACAGTATTTGAAAAAGCGAGAACTACTTATAAGGGTAAAATATCTTCAGAGCCACCTGTTTTACCATTAGAGGGAGAGGTTTACCTATTTTCATTGGGACCAGATGAATGAAATTGGACTGTATGAGAAAAAAGTTTAGGTTAGCTTTGATTATTTGTTACCTATTCTAGACCCTTTAATTGAAGCCCACATCCTTAGGTGTGACCAATACAGGTGGTCACATTAGGGAGCATATGATGTAAAGCATAATGGAGAGGAACTGAAGAAAAAAGCAAATGCCATTGACATAAAGCTTTGTGATCCCAAGAAAGGCAATAAGCAGTTCTACCGCTAGGAGTACTATGGCTTTGACGATTTGTTTATGCTTCATTATACCAGTGACAACTCTGTATTTCATAACTTCAAACATAGAAGTTTTAAGCATTCATACTATCTGCACCATTTGTAAAAGAATGGGTAGATTTGTCATACATGCATGTAAGCATTGTTTCATCCACTCTACTTATATACAGTTCAAGGATAGTAACCAATTAAGGGTCACAAAGGATGTTCATAGAGATATAATTTTGGCTAATGTCAGAGGACCTAGGCATGCAGTGACCACTTCCCATGATGTAAAACAGGCAGCTTACTGTAACTTTCCATGGTCTTTGGGTTTAGGCCATTTCAAATATTACTTGTGTAACAAAATCTAATGCATTTTCCTACATTTGACAGGAAATCCTAAAATGCATCATTGTTTCATTATAACAAAAGTCACTTCATTTATAGGTACATAATTTCATAAATGACTTAAACAAGCAAAACCATCTATCACATAATGCACTTTACAATTTATATGAGCTTCATAGTCAATTATTACAAAGCAATCAAAGTGGTACATCAGAAAGCTTCATCACCTATTTTCTAACCATACCACGGATAATTTTTCACTTAATTCCTCATTCAATTATTGATTAACTCAAAACTCTTCTTAAAGCTTCTTCCATACCTGTGACATTCCATTATAATACTGTTTTTAATGTTGGGGATTTGTATTTGTCATCACTGACTTTCAGACACAGCCTCTTTGAAGGTCAGCCTATAATTCCCAGTGGATTTTTAATTGATAGCTGTAGTCTTCAAGAAGACCACCAAAATTTTTTTAAACACTATTGCAAAGAGAGTATTACAAATAGTTAAAAAAGAGTAAATGTTGTCACAGACTGAGAGTTTAAGTTTGACAGTATTTTTTCTTGTGGTAAACATTTATACCGTTGGAACAATTTTATTACAGATTTGCAGTGGGTCCTGCAATTGTTCCCCAGAAGAACCCTTTTGTAAATTTTTTGAGAGCAGTGATGCCATGTGAAACTGAAAAGAATTTGACAGGGAATGGAGTATTGCCTAATGTGATGATCAAAAGAAGGTCCTTTTATATTTTTCCAACAACATTATTCCAGCTGTCAAGGAACATGCAGCAGTTTGGGTTTTACGTACTGCCCATGTAAAGAACCCTTCTTTGCGTGTTACAAAATAATGTATCAGAATTGCTTAATGCTGTAATGCACAGACTGCACCAGTGGAAACAAGCACCACTAAATACACGTAACTGTGTCACTCCACATGCTTTCCTGTTTTTATCATTGTGAAATTGTCCGCTTCATTCATCAATGTGGTGCATGGCAGCTAAAGGATGAGCATGATTACATGCAACAAGAACCATCAATGATGCCTTTTTTACCCAAAGTATGTCAGCACAGCGACAATGTTAACATGCTTGCTCAACTACACTAGTCAAGGCAACCAATACCACTACTTCTGCATGCAGTGCTACTGGAAGTAACACTCATATTGGTTGGCAAGGAGCTTTGTAAGGCAAACAGAGTTAAAGCAGTTGGTGATGGAGCTAGGGTTGTAACTAAGTCTGATGCCACAACACCTCGAGCTGTTTGCTTATTTCCAAAGGAGTTATTACTTATAATTCATTACTATGAATTGTGATTTTGTATCTCTCTTTTTTCCTCTCCTCATCTCTCTTTTTCTTCTCTCTTGTTTTTTCTTTTCTTTTCTTCCAAGGCTCTCCTAGTGACCTAGGTTAGTCCTTCAGTGTTTTCACTGCAAACATACTTTCTCTTCTATTCTACAACTCTCTTTTACTTGCACTGTAGTCTGGCTGCCCAGACCCAACCCCTGAGGGAGAAGGGTCTGGTTAATTGCTTAACAAGACTTTGTGCAGAAGGAAGTCAAAAAATGTATGACGTAAGGTTACTTTTCATTGATGATTAATGTTAAAGAATAAACATGTGTTAAAATTTTAATGGAGAGTGCTGTGACAGAAGCTGCTAGGAGAATGGGCTATTTGCCACTAAAAGAAAAACAAAAAGTGTCAATTGTGGCTTTTTTGAAAGGGTTTGATGTGTTTGTGGTGTTACCAACAGGTTTTGGTAAAACTGCTTGTTACAGTTGCATACCAGTAGCAGTAGACTTGTACACTACACCAGAGCAATCTTCTTTGTCATTGTTGTCAGCCCATTGACCTCTTTGATCAAAGACCAAGTAATGAGTCTCTCAAAAAGAGGGATCACTGTTAGTTATGTTGATGCTGATTCGTAGTGAGATGCTCCTAGTGGCTCTGTAAAGTTGGGTCTTAAAAGACAATAAAACTATAATAAAAGTCGTTAAAAGATCTTTAAAAGAGTAAAAATGAGCCAAAAACTGAGTTACAATAACAGCAGGTATTAGGATAAATCATGGAGCACCTAAAAATACAGTAAAACCCCAAAACAGGGGAAACCTAAAATTAGAAATGTGATGTAACTGTAAGATTGTTATTAAACTCGAGCACCTAAGAAATTAATCCTAAACCCTAACCCCTACACCCTATACCTGAGCACCCTAAATTTAGAAACGGGACATAATAAGAAGAGAATGCTTTGTAGGCTGTGGGGGTTTAGATTTAAATTAAATTTTGAGGTGTTTATTACGGCTTTGTTAGAGTTTGTGTCAATGGTTGTGTAGAGGGCTTCATTTCATTTCAACCAAGCGACACTTTGTCATGCAGCAGAGATACTGTGCTATTCTGTCTTCCTCCAAATACAACTCACAAAACCCAACCCCAAGACTAGGGTTGTTTTGGCCAACTAAAGAGTATTTGGAAACAAGAATGTTACAAAAAAAAATAAAGGAAAAGTGATTACCCGTTGTCAAGTATCAGAGATCTTCGGTCAAACATGGAAGAAAGGAATAACGGAGCAAAACATAATATCCAGATTAAAAACAACTGGTATTTGTCCTTTTAATCCTAGCAAGCTATTGCTAAATCTTCCTAGTTCTCCTGGGCCCACACTGAAAACCACATTAAAGTATGTACTTTTCTAGAGTCCAGCTCCATCAAGACATTGATCAATCATAGCTGTACCTCAGCAGGAAAAATCAATTGCTTCTCATTGTAATTACTCTTTGGCAGTTGATTCCTAACTTAATCACACTGAATATCCTTCTGGAACTGAAGGTCCTTCTGGAATTAATGTTACTGAAGATCCTTCTGGACTTAATGTTACTGAAGATCCTTCTGGACTTAATGTTACTGAAGATTCTTCTGGACTTCATTCTACTTCTGTACTAGAGTCTGAAAAGGATAATTTCTCTGAAGAGGAACACTTAAAAATAATGATTTTACAGAGAAGAACACATTAAATTCCAACGACGTAAAGTGATTTACCAGATTAGATATATGCATAATGGCTTCAACACACTTGTCGCCTCTCTACACCTTGCGAGACCTCTTTACATCACACTTCTACCTATCTGTAAAGTCTAAAAAATGAAGTTACCAAAACCCAAAAAGAGTTCATGCACAAGAGTACTGACAAGTGCTGAAAACGTTAAAAGGATTGAAAAGAACGCAAATAGGGCTGGGCAGTATACCAATATTGAGTAATATTGCAATTATATTTAGTATTGACACAATAATTATTTTGTTTATTTGGAATACCAAATATTGACTTTAATGAAAAATTGAATTTATTGTATGCGGTAATACGGTACTTGAACACGTGGTCAGTCAAGTTGAAGCCTTGAAGAACTAGAAATGGAACTTGAATGTGACAGTGTTGAAGCTAATGGCTCCGCTAATGATTGTAATCTAGTAAAGAAATCAGGCAGCAAATCATTGGTTTGGGACTATTTTGGCCTTCGAGTAGACACAAATAGAAAGACAGTTTTTGATACATAAGCAGTTTGCCGTTCTTGCAGACAAACAGTACTGGCTAAAAATGGTAATACATCCAACTTAATAGCTCACTTGAGAGTCAACCACTCAAGAATAAATTCTGAGCTTCAGACAGCCATGAAAAGCAGGAAGGTGATGGCGAGTGCAACTCCGTCTAGCTGTAGCCAATGTACGCTTTCAGAGTCAATAGAGAGATCTCAAAGATATGACAGGAAAGGAAAGAAATGGAACAAACTAACCGACGCTGTTACATACTACATTGCCAAAGATGCTGTCCCTATAAGAACTGTGGAAAAATCTGGTTTCAAAAAAGTAGTGAAGACGTTTGATAGTAGGTATAAAATTCCTAGTAGCAAGTATTTTTGACAGAGAGCTCTGCCAAATCTATACACATCTGTTAGAGGAAAGTTGATGAAAGACCTGGCAACTGTTCAGTTTAATTCTGCTACTACTGACTTATCATCTAGTTCTGGTATGACACCGAAACATCAGTTACATTGTTCACTATATAGACAAAGATAGGAACATACGTAGCAGATGTCTTCAGGCTCAATTTATTCCAGAGGACCATACAGGTGAAAACCTTGCAGAGGCCATGAAAGCAACTTTAGAAAGCTGGAATCTATACTCTTCTAACCAAGTCTGTCTAACAACTGACAGTGGTACTAACATTATTAAAGCTGCACAAGATTTGAATCGGCCCTGACTCTCATGCTTTGGCCATAGCCATTACGAAAGTTCTAAAGGATGACACACGGTGTACATGAGCTCTTGGAGTGGCTCAAAAAATTGTAAGCTCAATATCAAACAGTTGAAAACGAAAAAGCGAGTTTACAAAGGCACAGATAAATCTTAGTCTTCAGCAACATGCCTTAATTACTGACTGCACAACACGATGGGGGTCTGTGAAGAGAATTCTAGAGCAAAAAGAAGCTATCCGTGTTGTATTAAGCTCAGATTGTAAAACAGCACACTTATTGCCCACTTGGCAGGATATGGAAGTTCTCCAAGCAATAGATAATGCTCTTTTACCTATCTCAAGTCTGACAGATATTCTTTCTGCTGACTTATATCACAGTCTCTGCAGTTAATCCATTGCTCCAGCTCATTGGAAAGAAGTTTCTTGCAGAAGGCAGTACTGACACCCAGTTAACAATAGATACAAAGAAAAAAGTAAGAGAAGATCTACGTATTCGTTATAGTTGCTACGAAGATGAAATCAAGACAATACTTAAAACCACAACATTTCTTGACCCAAGTTTTAAATCAAAATATTTAGATGATATGGAAGTTGAGGATATGAAATAATACTTACAGAAAAATGCTTGCAATATTGAAGAAAATGATAACCAATTGTCTTCATATTCCGCTCAATCACCAGATGCACCACCACCAGCAAAGAAAAAAAGAAAAGTCTAGGAACATTGCTGAAGGATGATACTGAGGAAGAGGGGGATGCAATGCCAATCATTTTAAAAGAACAGTGTATCAGCAATGAATTACTGAAATACATGAACTCTCCAAAATTGGACTTTGAGAAAGATCCCCTTATACACTGGAAAGAGATTCAACATAGCCACCAGTATCTTTCAACTCTTGCTAAGAAATATTTGTGTTTGTACAACAAGTTCACCATCAGAACGTCTGTTTAGTACTGCTGGTAATATTGTTACACCAGTTCGAAGTAGTATGAAGCCTGAAACTGTGGACATGTTAACTTTTCTTACTAAAATAAACTAAAATTATTATTTGATCTTTGTTGGGTAATAATAATCTATTCATCAATTTATTCAATATTCAGGTATATTGCAATAATTAATTTGGGAAACATTGAGGCATTAAATTATCAATACCGCCCAGTCCTAAACACAAATATGTGCCAGTTGTGGGAATCAGCGGGCAATTGAAATAACACTTTATTATTTATTTTAAAATTGAACATGTAGGTACTAGTAGGCTGAGCTGTAAATTTCTACAACTGTAAAGATACATTATTGCTAAAAGTTGATAATATCATTCATTGCTCATTAACACTCAGATCTAAAAAAGTGCAATAATAGGTGGTGCACGATTATCAGTAGCTCACTCCATGTGAATTTCAAATATTGAAGATAAAGAGTTATTGCTAATTAATACATTCATACATGTAGATCTTCAGTTCAAGAACAAGTTTCTTTTTACTTCTACAAGTACAAACGACAAAGGTCAAAGCAGAAGCTACTGTATATTTTCAGTAGGAATTGGGAAGTACCACTAATGCAGGAGCTGATAAAAGTCTAGAAAAGCTACTCTATAAACACCTTTGTACTAAAAAATCAAAAATGTTAAAAGAAAGTGAAACTTCAAATACTGATAAAGATAAGCTAATTATGTGTACCAGTAATTGAGCCCATAGTACCATTTGGCCAGAAAAGTGGTCTGAAAACACAAAAAAATAATATGCCTTATCCAAAATTGCCCAAAAATATCTACGTGCACCACCAACTCCAGTACCACTGGAAAGGTTCCAAGTGCTGGAAAAATCTACAACATTGCCTAGTACCAGAAAATGCAGAGACAATTTTTTTTTAAAGAGTAACTTCTTTATTGACTATTTGAGTAAAATCAATTTAATTAATACTCAATTAACGAGACATCAAAGGTGCCTGACCTTGCCCCTAAAGCTGTTTGGGAGGTGTTAGGCTTAGATAGCCTAAGCCAGTACATTAAAATGATATAGATCAAAAGTGACAGACTATGCAAGTGTGAAAAGTATGATAGGACTCTGAAGTCCCTCCAGAAATTGGTAAAATGTGCTCATAAATTCCTATTAACATCTTAAGATTTATCACTCATCTATACACCATAGTCATACTTATTGCACTCTCATTTTAAAAAACAACATTAAGGGTTTCAAACCCACAGCTTTTGTTGTGGTCATGCATGCACTATCTATCAAAAACATACTATGGTAAAAATTAGAAAGTGTGCTCTTGAGGCCAAGAGATTATCATAACAGCTAGTTTCCTAGCTTCAGTTACACATGTTCCTCCATGCTTGCAGAATTGACAAGCTGCTCCAGTGTCCAGGCTCCAGCAACTCCCAGCTTGATCCTGCTTGAAGGTATGGCATTAATATTTTATCAATAATGCAGCAAGACTAGAGTACTTATGGTAATTGTGAAACAGTGGGTATTACGAGACATTGCAATGTTGCTTTAATATTGTATTTTTAATATTTTACTTTAATATTCAGAAAGTATTTGTGTAGTTAGGACTTAGGAGAATGTTTAAAGTTGTGAATTTTGATTAATAAATTAATTACTATACAAATAATTGAGATTGTACTCCACTCATCAATCAATTGCCTCGTGGATGCTTGACCATTCTTTAGTTGTGGTTTCTTTTGTGTAAATAGAGGTATAATAAGTGTAAAATTGTGTGTTAGTCCCCTATCTATTGCATTTGTCGACCTACATGGCTTGCGAAAGCAAAATTTGGTCCCAGGATAGCATGGTCGCTGCTGTAGACAGCATAGTAAGGGAAGACAAGTCCTTAAGAAAAGCAGCTCACTTGTATAATGACCCAATCAAAACTTTTAGGAGACATGTAAATGATTCTGTCAAGATGGAATGTAAGCCTGGACCCGCTTCTGTATTAACCGATGAAGAAGAGGATAAAGTTGCAGAATATCTCATACAAATTTCGGAAATGGGATTTGGGTTAATTAAAAAAGGAAGGAGAGATGGGCATTGCATTTAGTATTGTGAGTAAAACAATACTAAATGCCATACCATGTCAGTAAATGCAATACTAAATGCCATACCATTGTGAGTAAAACAATACTAAATGCCAGTCATACCATTATGAAATGGCAGCACCCATTTCATAATGATATGGCTGGTAGGGCGTCGTTTGATTGGTTCAAGAGGCGTCATCCTTGTATTACAATCCACTCGCCTCAAGACATGTCCTATTGTAGAGCCATGTCTGGTAATGAAGAAACTATTAGTGACTTCTTTGGCAAGCTTGGATCAATTTATGGAAAACTAAACTTGGTATCAAAGCCAATGAATATTTATAACAGTAATGAAACAGGTGTAACTATTGTTGGCCTCGCCTACGTGAGGTATAGGTAGTTGTTGTGTGTCTGTCATTCATTCATTCATTCATTCTGTACAACTGAAATTTGTCTTTAATAAACAATAACTTTAGCACAGCGAGTTCTAAGCTCCTAGATCTTTCTTATTGACTTGGAAAAGTCTTTCTTAACTGTTTTGTGTTGCTCAAATACAAGTGCTAGGTACAGAAGCATCAAAGTAAGAAAATCGAGTAGTTGAGCCAAGTTCCGTTGTGTTGGCACTTTAGAGATAGCTGGTAGCATTTTTCAGTAAATTAGAACATGGCCTTCAAAAAATATGAACAGATTTTTCTAAATCTTACTTTATGAAGAGTTATACTTACTTGAAACTGTTGAGGTCACCTCATTTGTGAAGCACTAGAGCAACAACCTGCTGGTTATAAGTACTAAAGTACCTATACTATCTCAAATACACAGAGGCAGCAACTTTTCTGTCAGCAAGTTTATCATATATTGCTGATTAGTAAAGAAAAAGTAAAGCTTCTTTCTCACATGGCCTTCTTGCTGCCATCAATCATTGCAGTTGATGATGTAATGCCACACCTTTCAAACTACATGCATGGGTGGGGCTGGATCTGCTTGCATGCATGTGCAGCTGCAGTGCTGCTACTTCTGCAGGTATTCAAGACAAGAGCAAGTGCAACTGCAGGAAGCTAATGTTGAGCAGACTCTCTTCATGCTGTTCTTTAATGCTGATAATCAAACAGCTATTGCAGTGAGGGCATACACCATTGCAGCTATAGGGGCGAGGCCACGCACCGTAGGTGTCTCATTTTTAAGCCTGGTAAAGTAGTGCCTGAAATGGGGTGCAAGAATATTTATTCAGTGTCTACAGCTGAGATGGGTAGGACACACACTATAGTGTCATGCATATCAGCAAGTGGTAGTTTCATTCCTCTAATGATGGTTCATCCTCGGAAAAGAGCTGTCCCTTTGCAACATAAGGAAGGAGCATATCCTAATACATAATGTAGCAGAAATGGATGGATGACATCTCAACTCTATATTGAGTGGTTTAAATTTTTCTCCAAAGTATTTGACCTGTTCATCCAGTACATCTTATTTAAGATGGACATGGTTCTCACATATGAATTGAATTAATTGAAATGGCTCACTCTAACGATGTCCACCTTTTATGCTTACCTGCTCACACTAGCCATTTGCTACAACCACTAGACGTCGGTGTATTTGAGTCATTTAAAAGTAACTTTACCAAAGCTTGTTCGAAATACCGTATAGGGGGTATATTTCCCGGGGTTTAAATTTCATGAATTTTGCGATTTAAGGAAAATTCGCGAAAATTTTAATCTGTGAAAATTAATTTTATTTATGATAATAATTGTTGTAGGTGTTTAAAAGTTAATTAATTAATTAATGGGTGGGTCCATGGTGGGTCTCACCCTCAGACTTACTCGTGTGTGTAAAAATGGCTACCCCTAGTCTATACAAGTTCTTCAAGAAAACTGATCCTAGTCGACAAGAACTTGAATTTCTACCTGATCCAGAAGGAGAGCTATCTACTAAAGTTCCAAAGAGTATGGTGTCATCAGCAAATGAAGAAGTAAAGACAGCGCTTATGCATAGTGGCAGGACGAAACGGAGTAGAGGGACTTATGACAAGTACACTCCCCAAGAAAAGGCTAGTATTGCTCGTCAAGCTATCGAAAATGGAGTAACAAATACTCTTAGAAAGTACAATGAAAACATGCAGGATCGTACCTTAAAGGAAAGCACCATTCGTACATGGGTAAAAGCCTACAAACAAGAGCTTGCTCTGAAGAGATGTGCTGGTGTTGCAGTCACAGCCCCTATTGCAATATTGGAGTCTAAAAGAAGGGGATGTCCTTTATTGTTGGATGAAGATCTTGATCGACACACTCAAGAATATATTACTGAATTAAGGAGGAATGGTGGAGTCATGAATACTGATATTGTTTTAGCAGTAGCAATGGGAATAGTTAAGAGAATTGATGCCAATTTATTGGAAGCCAACGGAGGGCACATATCAATTAGTCGAGATTGGGCCAAAGGATTCTTGAAAAGGATGGGATTTGTAAAGAGACGAGCAAACACGAAATCTAATGTATCAGTAGAGGAATTTGAGAAGCAGAAAGCTCAGTTTAATTAGTGTAATCATGGTAATGGAATCAGTGCCTGATGAGTTAGTCATAAACTGGTACCATACCGGTGTTCATTACGTACCAACAAGTGATTGGACTATGGCTGCAGAGGGGAGTAACAGAGTAGAAATCGTAGGGTTAGGTGAAAGCAACAAATTACGGCTGTCCTTTCTTGTACACTTAGTGGAGATTTTTTACCTCCACAGATTATATATGCTGGGAGGACTCCTAGATGTTTGCCAGCTGTTTCATACCCAAAGTCTTGGCATATTACATTTACAGAGAACCATTGGGCAAATGAAAGACTACTATTGACCATATCAACAATATTCTTCTTCCATATATTGATGAAACACGACGTAAACTCTCCCTTCCATGTAATCAAAGTGCCCTGGTTATTTTTGATCGATTTAAGGGACAATGTACTCCATCCATATTGAAGTTATTGTCTGATAACAATGTTCAGATTGCTATTGTTCCTGCCAATCTCACTGATAGACTCCAACCATTAGATATAAACGTTAATAAAGCTGTGAAAGATCACTTGCGCAAACAATATTCCAATTGGTATTCAGAGCAGGTATGTAGTAAAATTTACCCTCAGCTAGTTGTTTAGTTGACTTGAGTTTGTCTGCCCTTAAACCAATGGGAGTGGAGTGGCTGGTGTCCATGTATGATTACTTTAAACGTAATAAGGAAATAATTATTAACGGTTTCTTAAAAGCAGGAATAACATGTAACAAAAGTCAATAAACAATATTATTTAATATATTCTGTCTAACTAAACCCTAACATTATGTACCCTAATCTAACACAATAATTTAATTGATTTACTAATAATTTTATTCTATTATAAATTTTGATTTAAACAATCATTTAATGTATTATTAATCAAACAAAAACAATAATTATTGTTATAATATTTCGTGGGGAAATGGTGTAAGTGACTGTGCCTCTAAGCATTTCATAAGGTGGTCTCTCATACTTCGTTGTGAAAACTGGACTAATTCTGGATCATATCCATGAAGAATAGCAGTAACCATCGCAATGGCAAATACCCCACAGTCCCAACCACCAACTTGCTTCTTGTCTTAGTTATCTTTAAAAGAGGTTTTTTACCTGGCAATGGTTGAAAGAGGTTCCCAATAAGAGAGCGGGTTTTAGTGGTGGAAGTTGTATAGAGTAAATCATAAATCTCAACAATGTTGTCCTTTCGTCTGAGATTACATGCTACAATCCAGTGATTGGTTCGATCATGAAGTATTTGTATTCCATGACCTATTTTTACGTTCTTTGTTGCTAATTTATTAAGGAGCAGTGAATTTTGTAGCCCTTTTGTGTTTGGAAACTGGCATAACAACAGCTGTTGTGATGCTGCAATATGTCTGTCATTAAGATATTGCTGTCCAAGTAATATTACTTTTTCTGCTACTGTAAGAACAAAAGATCGATTAGTAGCTACTTGTGGCACTCTCATCCACAGCTGTTCAGTGGAGTCATCAACATTTCCAGTTGCCACAGATTCAGCAACAATGGTATCAGTACCACTTCCTTTGGCTTTTTCTTTAATGGTTCATCCATTGTAACAGAGTCTTTTGTAGCAACAACCATAGGTACTTCTTCTACAGGAGCATCTTTTAGCAATTTTTGTACTTTAGAGATAGTCTCTTGATCCCCGTGAAATGTGAGAGAACACAGGACTTCTAATCCACCCTGAGGTAAGTCATGTCAGTGTTGTCGGCTACTAGTAATCTCACAAGTTATTGTTCCCTTTTTTAGAAAAAAAAAACATACAGACAATATCCTTCACGGAATATGACCAACTGTGGCATTATCAGAAGAACGTTTCATCGCAACAGCATACGGATCATGAATGTTACTAGGTTCAGCAACACCAGATAAGTTTTCTCTAAAGTATGGTGTCCATATTTCCTTATAAATATGGTATCCTCGAACAACAGAGTCGATGGAGAAAGCTGACATCGACAAGTCTGACATGATGATTCCATGTGTTGTTTATACAAGTGATACGCCCATACCACACCTCACAATTATTGACCGCACCCACAATTATTATTCAATTAATATAAAGAAAAACACAAAAATTTTTCCTCGCAAATACGTTGAATGGTTAATTCCGCGAAATATTTTCCCCGAGAAATATACCCCCCTATACGGTATTAGTCTCGCAGGGCCAGACTTC